>NW_027137152.1:0-149048 GCF_040869045.1 Eurosta solidaginis
AAAAAAGTCGAACGGTCAATTTTTCGTTTCCGCGGTGAAAAACGGTAAAAAATAACGAGAATTATTGGCATACTTTTTTTCATTTTCACCCACCCACTCAACAGTTACTAGGGTGGTAGTGCTATGTAGGCATCAAGTTAGCACTACCAGGGGCTATTTTTTAAAAAAGTCGAACGGTCAATTTTTCGTTTCCGCGGTGAAAAACGGTAAAAAAACGGGAATTATTGGCATACTTTTTTCATTTTCTCCCACCCACTCAAAAGTGACTAGGGTAGTAGTGCTATGTAGGCATCAAGTTAGCACTACCAGGGGCTATTTTTTAAAAAAGTCGAACGGTCAATTTTTCGTTTCCGCGGTGAAAAACGGTAAAAAATAACGAGAATTATTGGCATACTTTTTTCATTTTCACCCACCCACTCAACAGTTACTAGGGTGGTAGTGCTATGTAGGCATCAAGTTAACACTACCAGGGGTTATTTTTTAAAAAAGTCGAACGGTCAATTTTTCGTTTCCACGGTGAAAAACGGTAAAAAAACGGGAATTATTGGCATACTTTTTTTTCATTTTCATCCACCCACTCAAAAGTTACTAGGGTGGTGGTGCTATGTAGGCATCAAGTTAGCACTACCAGGGGTTATTTTTTAAAAAAGTCGAACGGTCAATTTTTCGTTTCCACGGGAATTATTGGTATACTTTTTTTTCCATTTTCACCCACCCACTCAAAAGTTACTAGGGTGGCAGGGCTATGTAGGCATCAAGTTAGCACTACCATGGGCCATTTTTTAAAAAAGTCGAACGGTAAATTTTTCGTTTCCACGGCGAAAAACGGTAAAGAAAACGGGAATAATTGGCATACTTTTTTTAATTTTCACCCACCCAGTCAAAAGTAACTAGGGTGGTAGTGCTATGTAGGCATCAAGTTAGCACTACCAGGGGTTATTTTTAAAAAAAGTCGAACGGTCAATTTTTCGTTTCCACGGTGAAAAACGGTAAAAAAACGGGAATTATTGGCATACTTTTTTTTCATTTTCATCCACCCACTCAAAAGTTACTAGGGTGGTGGTGCTATGTAGGCATCAAGTTAGCACTACCATGGGCTATTTTTTAAAAAAGTCGAACGGTAAATTTTTCGTTTCCACGGCGAAAAACGGTAAAGAAAACGGGAATAATTGGCATACTTTTTTTAATTTTCACCCACCCAGTCAAAAGTAACTAGGGTGGTAGTGCTATGTAGGCATCAAGTTAGCACTACCAGGGGTTATTTTTAAAAAAAGTCGAACGGTCAATTTTTCCTTTCCACGGCGAAAAACGGTAAAGAAAACGGGAATCATTGGCATACTTTTTTTAATTTTCACCCACCCAGTCAAAAGTAACTAGGGTGGTAGTGCTATGTAGGCATCAAGTTAGCACTACCAGGGGTTATTTTTAAAAAAAGTCGAACGGTCAATTTTTCCTTTCCACGGCGAAAAACGGTAAAGAAAACGGGAATAATTGGCATACTTTTTTTAATTTTCACCCACCCTCAAAAGTAACTAGGGTGGTAGTGCTATGTAGGCATCAAGTTAGCACTACCAGGGGTTATTTTTAAAAAAGTCGAACGGTCAATTTTTCGTTTCCACGGCGAAAAACGGCAAAGAAAACGGGAATTATTCGCATACTTTTTTTTCATTTTCACCAACCCACTCAAAAGTTACTAGGGTGGTAGTTCTATGTAGGCATCAAGTTAGCACTACCAGGGGTTATGTTTTAAAAAAGTCGAACGATCAATTTTTCGTTTCCACGGTGAAAACTGGTAAAAAAAAACGGGAACTATTGGCATACTTTTTTTTTCATTTTCACCCACCCACTCAAAAGTTACTAGGGTGGCAATGCTATGTAGGCATCAAGTTAGCACAACCAGGGGTTATTTTTTTAAAAAGTTGAACGGTCAATTTTCCGTTTCCACGGTGAAAACTGGTAAAAAAAACAGGAATTATTGGCATACTTTTTCTTCATTTTCACCCACCCACTCAAAAGTTACTAGGGTGGAAGTGCTATGTAGGCATCAAGTTAGCACTACCAGGGGTTATTTTTTAAAAAAAGTCGAACGGTCAATTTTTCGTTTCCACGGTGAAAAACGGTAAAAAAAACGGAAATTATTGGCATACTTTTTTTCATTTTCACTCACGCACTCAAAAGTTACTAGGGTGGTAGTGCTATGTAGGCATCAAGTTAGCACTACCAGGGGTTATTTTTTAAAAAAGTCGAACGGTCAATTTTTCGTTTCCTCGGTGAAAACTGGTAAAAAAACGGGAATTATTGGCATATTTTTTCTTCATTTTCACGCACCCACTCAAAAGTTACTAAGGTGGTAGTGCTATGTAGGCATCAATTTAGCACTACCGGTGCTTATTTTTTAAAAAAGTCAACGGTCAATTTTTCGTTTCCACGGTGAAAAACGGTAAAAAAAAGAAATTATTGGCATACTTTGTTTCATTTTCACCCACCCACTCAAAACTTACTAGAGTGGTAGTGCTATGTAGGCATCAAGTTAGCACTACCAGGGGTTATTTTTTTAAAAAGTGGACGGTCAATTTTTCGTTCCAATGTGAAAAACGGTAAAAAAACGGGAATTATTGGCATACTTTTTTTCATTTCCACCAACCCTCTCAAAAGTTACTAGGGTGGAAGTGCTATGTAGGCATCAAGTTAGCCCTACCAGGGATTATTTTTTAAAAAGTCGAACGGTCAATTTTTCGTTTCCACGTTGAAAAACGGTAAAAAAAACAGTAATTATTGGCATACTTTTTCTTCATTTTCACCCACCCACTCAAAAGTTACTAGGATGGTGGTGCTATGTAGGCATCCAGTTAGCATTACTAGGGGTTATTTTTTAAAAAAGTCGAACGGTAAATTTTTCGTTTCCACGGTATTATTGGCATACTTTTTTTCATTTTCACCCTCCCACTCAGAAGTTACTAGGGTGGTGGTGCTCTGTAGGCATGAAGTTAGCACTACCAGGGGTTATTTTTTAAAAAAGTCGAAAGGTAAATTTTTCGTTTCCACGGTGAAAAACGGTAAAAAACGGGAATTATTGGCATACTTTTTTTCATTTTCACCCACCCACTCAAAAGTTACAAGGGTGGTAGTGCTATGTAGGCATCAAGTTAGCACTACCAGGGGTTATTTTTTTAAAAATTCGAACGGTAAATTTTTCGTTTCCACGTTGAAAAACTTTAAAAAAACGGGAATTATTGGCATACTTTTTTTTCATTTTCACCCACCCACTCAAAATTTACTAGGGTGGTAGTTCTATGTAGGCATCAAGTTAGCACTACCAGGGGTTATGTTTTAAAAAAGTCGAACGATCAATTTTTCGTTTCCACGGTGAAAACTGGTAAAAAAAAAAACGGGAACTATTGGCATACTTTTTTTTTCATTTTCACCCACCCACTCAAAAGTTACTAGGGTGGCAATGCTATGTAGGCATCAAGTTAGCACTACCAGGGGTTATTTTTTAAAAAAGTCGAACGGTCAATTTTTGTTTCCACGGCGAAAACGGGAATTATTGGCATACTTTTTTTTCCATTTTCACCCACCCACTCAAAAGTTACTAGGGTGGCAGTGCTATGTAGGCATCAAGTTAGCACTACCATGGGCTATTTTTTAAAAAAGTCGAACGGAAAATTTTTCGTTTCCGCGGTGAAAAACGGTAAAAAATAACGGGAATTTTTGGCATACTTTTTTCATTTTCACCCACCCACTCAAAAGTTACTAGGGTGGTAGTGCTATGTAGGCATCAAGTTAGCACTACCAGGGGCTATTTTTTAAAAAATTCGAACGGTCAATTTTTCGTTTCCGCGGTGAAAAACGGTAAAAAAACGGGAATTATTGGCATACTTTTTTTCATTTTCTCCCACCCACTCAAAAGTGACTAGGGTAGTAGTGCTATGTAGGCATCAAGTTAGCACTACCAGGGGCTATTTTTTAAAAAAGTCGAACGGTCAATTTTTCGTTTCCGCGGTGAAAAACGGTAAAAAATAACGAGAATTATTGGCATACTTTTTTCATTTTCACCCACCCACTCAAAAGTTACTAGGGTGGTAGTGCTATGTAGGCATCAAGTTAGCACTACCAGGGGTTATTTTTTTAAAAATTCGAACGGTAAATTTTTCGTTTCCACGGTGAAAAACGGTAAAAAAAACGGGAACTATTGGCATACTTTTTTTTTCATTTTCACGCACACACTCAACAGTTACTAGGGTAGTAGTGCTATGTAGGCATCAAGTTAACACTACCAGGGGTTATTTTTTAAAAAAGTCGAACGGTCAATTTTTCGTTTCCACGGTGAAAAACGGTAAAAAAACGGGAATTATTGGCATACTTTTTTTTCATTTTCATCCACCCACTCAAAAGTTACTAGGGTGGTGGTGCTATGTAGGCATCAAGTTAGCATTACCAGGGGTTATTTTTTAAAAAAGTCGAACGGTCAATTTTTCGTTTCCACGGTGAAAACGGGAATTATTGGTATACTTTTTTTTCCATTTTCACCCACCCACTCAAAAGTTACTAGGGTGGCAGGGCTATGTAGGCATCAAGTTAGCACTACCATGGGCTATTTTTTAAAAAAGTCGAACGGTAAATTTTTCGTTTCCACGGCGAAAAACGGTAAAGAAAACGGGAATAATTGGCATACTTTTTTTAATTTTCACCCACCCAGTCAAAAGTAACTAGGGTGGTAGTGCTATGTAGGCATCAAGTTAGCACTACCAGGGGTTATTTTTTAAAAAAGTCGAACGATCAATTTTTCGTTTCCACGGTGAAAACTGGTAAAAAAAAAACGGGAACTATTGGCATACTTTTTTTTTCATTTTCACCCACCCACTCAAAAGTTACTAGGGTGGCAATGCTATGTAGGCATCAAGTTAGCACTACCAGGGGTTATTTTTTAAAAAAGTCGAACGGTCAATTTTTGTTTCCACGGCGAAAACGGGAATTATTGGCATACTTTTTTTTCCATTTTCACCCACCCACTCAAAAGTTACTAGGGTGGCAGTGCTATGTAGGCATCAAGTTAGCACTACCATGGGCTATTTTTTGTAAAAAGTCGAACGGAAAATTTTTCGTTTCCGCGGTGAAAAACGGTAAAAAATAAGGGGAATTTTTGGCATACTTTTTTCATTTTCACCCACCCACTCAAAAGTTACTAGGGTGGTAGTGCTATGTAGGCATCAAGTTAGCACTACCAGGGGCTATTTTTTAAAAAAGTCGAACGGTCAATTTTTCGTTTCCGCGGTGAAAAACGGTAAAAAAACGGGAATTATTGGCATACTTTTTTTCATTTTCTCCCACCCACTCAAAAGTGACTAGGGTGGTGGTGCTATGTAGGCATCAAGTTAGCGCTACCAGGGGTTATTTTTTAAAAAAGTCGAACGGTCAATTTTTCGTTTCCACGGTGAAAACGGGAATTATTGGTATACTTTTTTTTCCATTTTCACCCACCCACTCAAAAGTTACTAGGGTGGCAGGGCTATGTAGGCATCAAGTTAGCACTACCATGGGCTATTTTTTAAAAAAGTCGAACGGTAAATTTTTCGTTTCCACGGCGAAAAACGGTAAAGAAAACGGGAATAATTGGCATACTTTTTTTAATTTTCACCCACCCAGTCAAAAGTAACTAGGGTGGTAGTGCTATGTAGGCATCAAGTTAGCACTACCAGGGGTTATTTTTAAAAAAAGTCGAACGGTCAATTTTTCGTTTCCACGGTGAAAAACGGTAAAAAAACGGGAATTATTGGCATACTTTTTTTTCATTTTCATCCACCCACTCAAAAGTTACTAGGGTGGTGGTGCTATGTAGGCATCAAGTTAGCACTACCAGGGGTTATTTTTTAAAAAAGTCGAACGGTCAATTTTTCGTTTCCACGGTGAAAACGGGAATTATTGGTATACTTTTTTTTCCATTTTCACCCACCCACTCAAAAGTTACTAGGGTGGCAGGGCTATGTAGGCATCAAGTTAGCACTACCATGGGCTATTTTTTAAAAAAGTCGAAAGGTAAATTTTTCGTTTCCACGGCGAAAAACGGTAAAGAAAACGGGAATAATTGGCATACTTTTTTTAATTTTCACCCACCCAGTCAAAAGTAACTAGGGTGGTAGTGCTATGTAGGCATCAAGTTAGCACTACCAGGGGTTATTTTTAAAAAAAGTCGAACGGTCAATTTTTCCTTTCCACGGCGAAAAACGGTAAAGAAAACGGGAATAATTGGCATACTTTTTTTAATTTTCACCCACCCAGTCAAAAGTAACTAGGGTGGTAGTGCTATGTAGGCATCAAGTTAGCACTACCAGGGGTTATTTTTAAAAAAGTCGAACGGTCAATTTTTCGTTTCCACGGCGAAAAACGGCAAAGAAAACGGGAATTATTCGCATACTTTTTTTTCATTTTCACCAACCCACTCAAAAGTTACTAGGGTGGTAGTTCTATGTAGGCATCAAGTTAGCACTACCAGGGGTTATGTTTTAAAAAAGTCGAACGATCAATTTTTCGTTTCCACGGTGAAAACTGGTAAAAAAAAACGGGAACTATTGGCATACTTTTTTTTTTATTTTCACCCACCCACTCAAAAGTTACTAGGGTGGCAATGCTATGTAGGCATCAAGTTAGCACTACCAGGGGTTATTTTTAAAAAAAGTCGAACGGTCAATTTTTCCCCTCCACGGCGAAAAACGGTAAAGAAAACGGGAATAATTGGCATACTTTTTTTAATTTTCACCCACCCAGTCAAAAGTAACTAGGGTGGTAGTGCTATGTAGGCATCAAGTTAGCACTACCAGGGGTTATTTTTAAAAAAGTCGAACGGTCAATTTTTCGTTTCCACGGCGAAAAACGGCAAAGAAAACGGGAATTATTCGCATACTTTTTTTTCATTTTCACCAACCCACTCAAAAGTTACTAGGGTGGTAGTTCTATGTAGGCATCAAGTTAGCACTTTTTTAAAAAAGTCGAACGGTAAATTTTTCGTTTAAAAGGTGAAAAACGGTAAAAAAAACGGGAATTATTGGCATGCTTTTTTTCATTTTCACCCACCCACTCAAAAGTTACTAGGGTGGTAGTGCTATGTAGGCATCAAGTTAGCACTGCCAGGGGTTATTTTTAAAAAAAGTCGAACGGTCAATTTTTCCTTTCCACGGCGAAAAACGGTAAAGAAAACGGGAATAATTGGCATACTTTTTTTAATTTTCACCCACCCAGTCAAAAGTAACTAGGGTGGTAGTGCTATGTAGGCATCAAGTTAGCACTACCAGGGGTTATTTTTAAAAAAGTCGAACGGTCAATTTTTCGTTTCCACGGCGAAAAACGGCAAAGAAAACGGGAATTATTCGCATACTTTTTTTTCATTTTCACCAACCCACTCAAAAGTTACTAGGGTGGTAGTTCTATGTAGGCATCAAGTTAGCACTACCAGGGGTTATTTTTTAAAAAAGTCGAACCGTCAATTTTTCGTTTCCACGGTGAAAAACGGTAAAAAAAACGGGAATTATTGGCATACTCTTTTTTCATTTTCACCCACCCACTCAAAAGTTACTAGGGTGGTAGTGCTATGTAGGCATCAAGTTAGCACTACCAGGGGTTATTTTTTAAAAAACTCGAACGGTCAATTTTTCGTTTCCACGGTGAAAAACGGTAAAAAAAAGGGAATTATTGGCATACTTTTTTTTCATTTTCACCCACCCACTCAAAAGTTACTAGGGTGGTAGTTCTATGTAGGCATCAAGTTAGCACTACCAGGGGTTATTTTTTAAAAAAGTCGAACGGACAATTTTTCGTTTCCACAGTGAAAAGCGGTAAAAAAAACGGGAATTATTGGCATACTTTTTTTTCATTTTCACCCACCCACTCAAAAGTAACTAGGGTGGTAATGCTATGTAGGCATCAAGTTAGCACTACCAGGGGCTATTTTTTAAAAAAGTCGAACCGTCAATTTTTCGTTTCCGCGGTGAAAAACGGTAAAAAATAACGGGAATTATTGGCATACTTTTTTTTTCATTTTCACCCACCCACTCAAAAGTTACTAGGGTGGTAGTTCTATGTAGGTATCAAGTTAGCACTACCAGGGGTTATGTTTTAAAAAAGTAGAACGGTCAATTTTTCGTTTCCACGGTGAAAACTGGTAAAAAAACGGGAACTATTGGCATGCTTTTTCAACATTTTCACCCACCCACTCAAAAGTTACTAGGGTGGTAGTGCTATGTAGGCATCAAGTTAGCACTACCAAGGGTTATTTTTTAAAAAAACCGAACGGTCAATTTTTCGTTTCCACGGTGAAAAACGGTAAAAAAACGGGAATTATTGGCATACCTTTTTCCATTTTCACCCACCCACTCAAAAGTTACTACGGTGGTAGTGCTATGTAGGTATCAAATTAGCACTACCAGGGGCTATTTTTTAAAAAAGTCAAACGGTAAATTTTTATTTTCCACGGTAAAAACCGGTAAAAAAAACGGGAATTATTGGCATACTTTTTTCATTTTCACCCACCCACTCAAAAGTTACTAGGGTGGTAGTGCTATGTAGGCATCAAGTTAGCTCTACCAGGGGTTATTTTTTAAAAAAGTCGAACGGTAAATTTTTCGTTTCCACGGTAAAAAACGGTAAAAAAAGGGAATTATTGGCATACTTTTTTTCATTTTCACCCACCCACTCAAAAGTTACTAGGGTGGTATTGCTATGTAGGCATCAAGTTAGCACTACCAGGGGTTATTTTTTAAAAAAGTCGAACGGTCAATTTTTCGTTTCCACGGTGAAAAACGGTAAAAAAACGGGAATTATTGGCATACTTTTTTTCATTTTCACCCACCCACTCAAAAGTTACTAGGGTGGTAGTGCTATGTAGGCATCAAGATAGCACTACCAGGGGTTATTTTTTTTTTATATCGAAAGGTAAATTTTTCGTTTCCACGGTGAAAACTGGTAAAATAAAACAGGAATTATTGGCATACTTTTTCTTCATTTTCACCCACCCACTCAAAAGTTACTAGGGTGGTATTGCTATGTAGGCATCAAGTTAGCATTACCAGGGGTTATTTTTTAAAAAAAGTCGAACGGTCAATTTTTCGTTTCCACGGTGAAAAACGGTAAAAAAAAACGAAAATTATTGGCATATTTTTTTTTCATTTCCACTCACCCACTCAAAAGTTACTAGGGTGGTAGTGTTATGTAGGCATCAAGTTAGCACTACCAGGGGTTATTTTTTAAAAAAGTCGAACGGTAAATTTTTCGTTTCCACGGTGAAAACTGGTAAAAAAAACGGGAATTATTGGCATATTTTTTCTTCATTTTCACGCACCCACTCAAAAGTTACTAGGGTGGTAGTGCTATGTAGGCATTAATTTAGCACTACCGGTGGTTATTTTTTAAAAAAGTCGAACGGTAAATTTTTCGTTTCCACGGTGAAAAACGGTGAAAAAACGGGAATTATTGGCATACTTTTTTTTCATTTTCACCCACCCACTCAAAAGTTACTAGGGTGGTAGTGCTATGTAGGCATCAAGTTAGCACTATCAGGGGTTATTTTTTAAAAAAGTGGACGGTCAATTTTTCGTCCCACGGTGAAAAACGGTAAAAAAAACGGGAATTATTGGCATACTTTTTTCATTTTCACCCACCCACTCAAAAGTTACTAGGGTGGTAGTTCTATGTAGGCATCAAGTTAGCATTGCCAGGGATTATGTTTTAAAAAAGTCGAACGGTCAATTTTTTGTTTCCACGGTGAAAACTGGTAAAAAAAAACGGGAACTATTGTCATACTTTTTCTACATTTTCACCCACCCACTCAAAAGTTACTAGGGTGGTAGTGCTATGCAGGCATCAGCTTAGCACTACCAGGGGCTATTTTTTAAAAAATTCGAACGGTTAATTTTCCGTTTCCACGGTGAAAAACGGTAAAAAAAACGGGAATTATTGGCATACTTTTTTTCATTTTCACCCACCCACTCAAAAGTTCCTAGGGTGGTAGTGCTATGCAGGCATCAGCTTAGCACTACCCGGGGCTATTTTTTAAAAAATTCGAACGGTTAATTTTCCGTTTCCACGGTGAAAAACGGTAAAAAAAAAACGGGAATTATTGGCATACTTTTTTCATTTTCACCCACCCACTCAAAAGTTACTAGGGTGGTAGTTCTATGTAGGCATCAAGTTAGCATTGCCAGGGATTATGTTTTAAAAAAGTCGAACGGTCAATTTTTTGTTTCCACGGTGAAAACTGGTAAAAAAAAACGGGAACTATTGGCATACTTTTTTCATTTTCACCCACCCACTCAAAAGTTACTAGGGTGGTAGTTCTATGTAGGCATCAAGTTAGCATTGCCAGGGATTATGTTTTAAAAAATTCGAACGGTTAATTTTCCGTTTCCACGGTGAAAAACGGTAAAAAAAAAACGGGAATTATTGGCATACTTTTTTCATTTTCACCCACCCACTCAAAAGTTACTAGGGTGGTAGTTCTATGTAGGCATCAAGTTAGCATTGCCAGGGATTATGTTTTAAAAAAGTCGAACGGTCAATTTTTTGTTTCCACGGTGAAAACTGGTAAAAAAAAACGGGAACTATTGGCATACTTTTTCTACATTTTCACCCACCCACTCAAAAGTTATTAGGGTGGTAGTGCTATGTAGGCATCAAGTTAACACTACCAGGGGTTATTTTTTAAAAAAGTCGAACGGTCAATTTTTCGTTTCCACGGTGAAAAACGGTAAAAAACGGGAATTATTGGCATACTTTTTTTCATGTTCACCCACCCACTCAAAAGTTCCTAGGGTGGTAGTGCTATGCAGGCATCAGCTTAGCACTACCAGGGGCTATTTTTTAAAAAATTCGAACGGTTAATTTTCCGTTTCCACGGTGAAAAACGGTAAAAAAAAAACGGGAATTATTGGCATACTTTTTTCATTTTCACCCACCCACTCAAAAGTTACTAGGGTGGTAGTTCTATGTAGGCAACAAGTTAGCACTACCAGGGGCTATTTTTTAAAAAAGACGAATGGTCAATTTTTCGTTTCAACGGTGAAAAACGGTAAAAAAACGGGAATTATTGGCATACTTTTTTTCATTTTCACCCACCCACTCAAAAGTAACTAGGGTGGTAATGCTATGTAGGCATCAAGTTAGCACTACCAGGGGTTATTTTTTAAAAAAGTCGAACGGACAATTTTTCGTTTCCACAGTGAAAAGCGGTAAAAAAAACGGGAATTATTGGCATACTTTTTTTTCATTTTCACCCACCCACTCAAAAGTAACTAGGGTGGTAATGCTATGTAGGCATCAAGTTAGCACTACCAGGGGCTATTTTTTAAAAAAGTCGAACCGTCAATTTTTCGTTTCCGCGGTGAAAAACGGTAAAAAATAACGGGAATTATTGGCATACTTTTTTTTTCATTTTCACCCACCCACTCAAAAGTTACTAGGGTGGTAGTTCTATGTAGGTATCAAGTTAGCACTACCAGGGGTTATGTTTTAAAAAAGTAGAACGGTCAATTTTTCGTTTCCACGGTGAAAACTGGTAAAAAAACGGGAACTATTGGCATGCTTTTTCAACATTTTCACCCACCCACTCAAAAGTTACTAGGGTGGTAGTGCTATGTAGGCATCAAGTTAGCACTACCAAGGGTTATTTTTTAAAAAAACCGAACGGTCAATTTTTCGTTTCCACGGTGAAAAACGGTAAAAAAACGGGAATTATTGGCATACCTTTTTCCATTTTCACCCACCCACTCAAAAGTTACTACGGTGGTAGTGCTATGTAGGTATCAAATTAGCACTACCAGGGGCTATTTTTTAAAAAAGTCAAACGGTAAATTTTTATTTTCCACGGTAAAAACCGGTAAAAAAAACGGGAATTATTGGCATACTTTTTTCATTTTCACCCACCCACTCAAAAGTTACTAGGGTGGTAGTGCTATGTAGGCATCAAGTTAGCTCTACCAGGGGTTATTTTTTAAAAAAGTCGAACGGTAAATTTTTCGTTTCCACGGTAAAAAACGGTAAAAAAAGGGAATTATTGGCATACTTTTTTTCATTTTCACCCACCCACTCAAAAGTTACTAGGGTGGTATTGCTATGTAGGCATCAAGTTAGCACTACCAGGGGTTATTTTTTAAAAAAGTCGAACGGTCAATTTTTCGTTTCCACGGTGAAAAACGGTAAAAAAACGGGAATTATTGGCATACTTTTTTTCATTTTCACCCACCCACTCAAAAGTTACTAGGGTGGTAGTGCTATGTAGGCATCAAGATAGCACTACCAGGGGTTATTTTTTTTTTATATCGAAAGGTAAATTTTTCGTTTCCACGGTGAAAACTGGTAAAATAAAACAGGAATTATTGGCATACTTTTTCTTCATTTTCACCCACCCACTCAAAAGTTACTAGGGTGGTATTGCTATGTAGGCATCAAGTTAGCATTACCAGGGGTTATTTTTTAAAAAAAGTCGAACGGTCAATTTTTCGTTTCCACGGTGAAAAACGGTAAAAAAAAAACGAAAATTATTGGCATATTTTTTTTTCATTTCCACTCACCCACTCAAAAGTTACTAGGGTGGTAGTGTTATGTAGGCATCAAGTTAGCACTACCAGGGGTTATTTTTTAAAAAAGTCGAACGGTAAATTTTTCGTTTCCACGGTGAAAACTGGTAAAAAAAACGGGAATTATTGGCATATTTTTTCTTCATTTTCACGCACCCACTCAAAAGTTACTAGGGTGGTAGTGCTATGTAGGCATTAATTTAGCACTACCGGTGGTTATTTTTTAAAAAAGTCGAACGGTAAATTTTTCGTTTCCACGGTGAAAAACGGTGAAAAAACGGGAATTATTGGCATACTTTTTTTTCATTTTCACCCACCCACTCAAAAGTTACTAGGGTGGTAGTGCTATGTAGGCATCAAGTTAGCACTATCAGGGGTTATTTTTTAAAAAAGTGGACGGTCAATTTTTCGTCCCACGGTGAAAAACGGTAAAAAAAACGGGAATTATTGGCATACTTTTTTCATTTTCACCCACCCACTCAAAAGTTACTAGGGTGGTAGTTCTATGTAGGCATCAAGTTAGCATTGCCAGGGATTATGTTTTAAAAAAGTCGAACGGTCAATTTTTTGTTTCCACGGTGAAAACTGGTAAAAAAAAACGGGAACTATTGTCATACTTTTTCTACATTTTCACCCACCCACTCAAAAGTTACTAGGGTGGTAGTGCTATGCAGGCATCAGCTTAGCACTACCAGGGGCTATTTTTTAAAAAATTCGAACGGTTAATTTTCCGTTTCCACGGTGAAAAACGGTAAAAAAAAACGGGAATTATTGGCATACTTTTTTCAATTTCACCCACCCACTCAAAAGTTACTAGGGTGGTAGTTCTATGTAGGCATCAAGTTAGCATTGCCAGGGATTATGTTTTAAAAAAGTCGAACGGTCAATTTTTTGTTTCCACGGTGAAAACTGGTAAAAAAAAACGGGAACTATTGGCATACTTTTTTCATTTTCACCCACCCACTCAAAAGTTACTAGGGTGGTAGTTCTATGTAGGCATCAAGTTAGCATTGCCAGGGATTATGTTTTAAAAAAGTCGAACGGTCAATTTTTTGTTTCAACGGTGAAAAACGGTAAAAAAACGGGAATTATTGGCATACTTTTTTTCATTTTCACCCACCCACTCAAAAGTTCCTAGGGTGGTAGTGCTATGCAGGCATCAGCTTAGCACTACCCGGGGCTATTTTTTAAAAAATTCGAACGGTTAATTTTCCGTTTCCACGGTGAAAAACGGTAAAAAAAAAAAACGGGGATTATTGGCATACTTTTTTCATTTTCACCCACCCACTCAAAAGTTACTAGGGTGGTAGTTCTATGTAGGCATCAAGTTAGCATTGCCAGGGATTATGTTTTAAAAAAGTCGAACGGTCAATTTTTTGTTTCCACGGTGAAAACTGGTAAAAAAAAACGGGAACTATTGGCATACTTTTTTCATTTTCACCCACCCACTCAAAAGTTACTAGGGTGGTAGTTCTATGTAGGCATCAAGTTAGCATTGCCAGGGATTATGTTTTAAAAAATTCGAACGGTTAATTTTCCGTTTCCACGGTGAAAAACGGTAAAAAAAAAACGGGAATTATTGGCATACTTTTTTCATTTTCACCCACCCACTCAAAAGTTACTAGGGTGGTAGTTCTATGTAGGCATCAAGTTAGCATTGCCAGGGATTATGTTTTAAAAAAGTCGAACGGTCAATTTTTTGTTTCCACGGTGAAAACTGGTAAAAAAAAACGGGAACTATTGGCATACTTTTTCTACATTTTCACCCACCCACTCAAAAGTTATTAGGGTGGTAGTGCTATGTAGGCATCAAGTTAACACTACCAGGGGTTATTTTTTAAAAAAGTCGAACGGTCAATTTTTCGTTTCCACGGTGAAAAACGGTAAAAAACGGGAATTATTGGCATACTTTTTTTCATTTTCACCCACCCACTCAAAAGTTCCTAGGGTGGTAGTGCTATGCAGGCATCAGCTTAGCACTACCAGGGGCTATTTTTTAAAAAATTCGAACGGTTAATTTTCCGTTTCCACGGTGAAAAACGGTAAAAAAAAAACGGGAATTATTGGCATACTTTTTTCATTTTCACCCACCCACTCAAAAGTTACTAGGGTGGTAGTTTTATGTAGGCAACAAGTTAGCACTACCAGGGGCTATTTTTTAAAAAAGACGAATGGTCAATTTTTCGTTTCAACGGTGAAAAACGGTAAAAAAACGGGAATTATTGGCATACTTTTTTTCATTTTCACCCACCCACTCAAAAGTAACTAGGGTGGTAATGCTATGTAGGCATCAAGTTAGCACTACCAGGGGCTATTTTTTAAAAAAGTCGAACGGTCAATTTTTCGTTTCCGCGGTGAAAAACGGTAAAAAATAACGGGAATTATTGGCATACTTTTTTTTCATTTTCACCCACCCACTCAAAAGTTACTAGGGTGGTAGTTCTATGTAGGTATCAAGTTAGCACTACCAGGGGTTATGTTTTAAAAAAGTAGAACGGTCAATTTTTCGTTTCCACGGTGAAAACTGGTAAAAAAACGGGAACTATTGGCACGCTTTTTCAACATTTTCACCCACCCACTCAAAAGTTACTAGGGTGGTAGTGCTATGTAGGCATCAAGTTAGCACTACCAAGGGTTATTTTTTAAAAAAAACGAACGGTCAATTTTTCGTTTCCACGGTGAAAAACGGTAAAAAAAACGGGAATTATTGGCATACTTTTTTCATTTTCACCCACCCACTCAAAAGTTACTAGGGTGGTAGTTCTATGTAGGCATCAAGTTAGCATTGCCAGGGATTATGTTTTAAAAAAGTCGAACGGTCAATTTTTTGTTTCCACGGTGAAAACTGGTAAAAAAAAACGGGAAATATTGGCATACTTTTTCTACATTTTCACCCACCCACTCAAAAGTTACTAGGGTGGTAGTGCTATGCAGGCATCAGCTTAGCACTACCAGGGGCTATTTTTTAAAAAATTCGAACGGTTAATTTTCCGTTTCCACGGTGAAAAACGGTAAAAAAAAAACGGGAATTATTGGCATACTTTTTTCATTTTCACCCACCCACTCAAAAGTTACTAGGGTGGTAGTTCTATGTAGGCATCAAGTTAGCATTGCCAGGGATTATGTTTTAAAAAAGTCGAACGGTCAATTTTTTGTTTCCACGGTGAAAACTGGTAAAAAAAAAACGGGAACTATTGGCATACTTTTTTCATTTTCACCCACCCACTCAAAAGTTACTAGGGTGGTAGTTCTATGTAGGCATCAAGTTAGCATTGCCAGGGATTATGTTTTAAAACAGTCGAACGGTCAATTTTTTGTTTCAACGGTGAAAAACGGTAAAAAAACGGGAATTATTGGCATACTTTTTTTCATTTTCACCCACCCACTCAAAAGTTCCTAGGGTGGTAGTGCTATGCAGGCATCAGCTTAGCACTACCAGGGGCTATTTTTTAAAAAATTCGAACGGTTAATTTTCCGTTTCCACGGTGAAAAACGGTAAAAAAAAAAACGGGAATTATTGGCATACTTTTTTCATTTTCACCCACCCACTCAAAAGTTACTAGGGTGGTAGTTCTATGTAGGCATCAAGTTAGCATTGCCAGGGATTATGTTTTAAAAAAGTCGAACGGTCAATTTTTTGTTTCCACGGTGAAAACTGGTAAAAAAAAAACGGGAATTATTGGCATACTTTTTTCATTTTCACCCACCCACTCAAAAGTTACTAGGGTGGTAGTTCTATGTAGGCATCAAGTTAGCATTGCCAGGGATTATGTTTTAAAAAAGTCGAACGGTCAATTTTTTGTTTCCACGGTGAAAACTGGTAAAAAAAAACGGGAACTATTGGCATACTTTTTCTACATTTTCACCCACCCACTCAAAAGTTACTAGGGTGGTAGTGCTATGTAGGCATCAAGTTAACACTACCAGGGGTTATTTTTTAAAAAAGTCGAACGGTCAATTTTTCGTTTCCACGGTGAAAAACGGTAAAAAACGGGAATTATTGGCATACTTTTTTTCATTTTCACCCACCCACTCAAAAGTTCCTAGGGTGGTAGTGCTATGCAGGCATCAGCTTAGCACTACCAGGGGCTATTTTTTAAAAAATTCGAACGGTTAATTTTCCATTTCCACCGTGAAAAACGGTAAAAAAAAACAGGAATTATTGGCATACTTTTTTCATTTTCACCCACCCACTCAAAAGTTACTAGGGTGGTAGTTCTATGTAGGCAACAAGTTAGCACTACCAGGGGCTATTTTTTAAAAAAGACGAATGGTCAATTTTTCGTTTCAACGGTGAAAAACGGTAAAAAAACGGGAATTATTGGCATACTTTTTTTCATTTTCACCCACCCACTCAAAAGTTCCTAGGGTGGTAGTGCTATGCAGGCATCAGCTTAGCACTACCAGGGGCTATTTTTTAAAAAATTCGAACGGTTAATTTTCCGTTTCCACGGTGAAAAACGGTAAAAAAAAACGGGAATTATTTGCATACTTTTTTCATTTTCACCCACCCACTCAAAAGTTACTAGGATGGTAGTTCTATGTAGGCATCAAGTTAGCATTGCCAGGGATTATGTTTTAAAAAAGTCGAACGGTCAATTTTTTGTTTCCACGGTGAAAACTGGTAAAAAAAAACGGGAACTATTGGCATACTTTTTCTACATTTTCACCCACCCACTCAAAAGTTACTAGGGTGGTAGTGCTGTGTAGGCATCAAGTTAACACTACCAGGGGTTATTTTTTAAAAAAGTCGAACGGTCTATTTTTCGTTTCCACGGTGAAAAACGGTAAAAAACGGGAATTATTGGCAAACTTTTTTTTTCATTTTCACCCACCCACTCAAAAGTTAGTAGGGTGGTAGTGCTATGTAGGCATCAAGTTAGCACTACCAGGGGCTATTTTTTAAAAAAGTCGAACGGTAAATTTTTCGTTTCCACGGTAAAAAGCGGTAAAAAAAAACGGGAATTATTGGCATACTTTTTTTTCATTTTCTCCCACCCACTCAAAAGTGACTACGGTGGTATTGCTATGTAGGCATCAAGTTAGCACTACCAGAGGTTTTTTTAAAAAAGTCGAACGGTCAATACTTCGTTTCCACGGTGAAAAACGGTAAATAAACGGGAATTATTGGCATACTTTTTTCATTTTCACCCACCCACTCAAAAGTTACGAGGGTGGTAGTGCTATATAGGCATCAAGCTAGCACTACCAGGGGTTATTTTTTAAAAATTTGAACGGTCAATTTTTCGTTTCCTCGGCGAAAAACGGTAAAAAAAACTGGAATTATTGGCATACTTTTCTTTCCTTTTCACCCACCCACTCAAAAGCTACTAGGGTGGTAGTGCTATGTAGGCATCAAGTTAGCTGTAGCGCCAGGTGTGAAATAAATAAACGTATTTTCAGTGATGATACAAACGCACTAAAATCTGCAAATTTATTCAGCGATTATTTATATACAAGGCTTACATTTAATTTATTGAATAAACTTACACTTGTGTTTAACTTAACACCCGAACGCTTAAAAAGAATACAATTTCAAGTTTACTTGACTTATATATCGAAAGAAGCAACTAGCGGAACTATTCCTTTAAAATGAATTTAATATAAGAAAATATATAGAAATTAGCGGAACCCGCTGTTTTGCCGCTATTGAACGTAAATATAAATATCGTGTGAGAGCGCAGTAACTTGACAGCGAATGAATAGGAATAGAAGTAAGCGAAAGGCACAGCCGGTTTGCGATGACACTAACGCCGGCGTATTGCTTTGCGGGCGCCGAAACATCCCCTCCTCCGTAAACTTTGAGCAGTTCTCTCTGCAAGGTTTACCCTTCACGTCCAATCTTGCGAGTTTTACAGCAAGTCGAGTGTGCAGCCCTGCCTCGGTTTTCACTACAGCGCTTCGTACTTGCCCATTTTTGGAAGCGTGAACATCGATTACCACTCCTTTCGGCCAAGTATTCCTCTTTAATTTGCCATCTGCGATTATAACCACATCGACCACTACAATAGGTTGTGGTGTCTTTTGGAACCACTTAGCTCGTCTGGTTAAGCCGGGTAGATACTCACGAATCCATCTCTTCCAAAACTGATCTGAAATTTGACTGGATATTCTAAAATGTTTACCCAAATCTTTTACACACGGGCTATGCTCGTCCTTTTCTCGTATGCCGCTAGAATTGCCCAAGAGAAAATGATTTGGAGTTAGTGCCTCCATTTCGGGGTAGGTAGGTTGAACTGGCCGGTCCATGAGGACCTCACATAGACTGATTGAGTCCGTAGTGTTACCAGAAGTTTGTTTTAACGACCAAACTGAAAAACGCTATCAAAAACCAGGACCTATGTTATAAAATAACTCCATCCTCTTGGCAAATACTAGAAGCTTCCTAGGATTTAAGCCACTTGCTGCTTCTAGATCTGACAGCGGTATCACTCCTAATAGCTGGAGTCTTAGCCTGGCAAGTACAGGGCACGAGCACAGAACGTGCTCGATCGTTTCCTCCTCCAAACCGCACTTCCTACACCTGCAATCACTGACCAAGCCTAATTTAAAGGCATGTGACGCCAGAAGGCAGTGTCCAGTCAGAATACCCGTCATGAGTCTACAGTCCTCTCTTTTTAATGATAGAAGCAACTGTGTTAGTCTAGGGTTGTAAGACCTACACATAATCTTCGACACTTTACAGTCCCGCGCTTGAACCCACGCCTATCCTGCTTGGTCGATCATGTGCACCTCTCGCCTTCGCTTAATCTCGCCCAATCTAATTGGGACGTCTACGGAGCAAGCTTCAAGGGATGCGCACTTTTTAGCTAATTCGTCCGCTTTTTCATTCCCATCTATTCCCATATGCCCTGGAACCCAATATAGATGTATGCTTCTCCCTGTCCCGATTCTCTCCAGAGACTGTTTACACTCAAACACGCATTTAGATGCTGTGCTATGCGAGATTATTGCCTTAATTGCTGCTTGACTGTCAATATAAAAGTTAACACGGTTGCAGCTTAAGCTATTCTCTTCCAGGGTTCCTACTGCTTTGGTTACGGCTAATATTTCCGCTTGGAAAACGCTACAGTAATCCGGCAGCCTGTAGGATCTGCTTATTTCCGGATCAGCGCAGTATACCGCAGACCCTACTCCTTCCACTATTTTGGAACCATCGGTGTACACATGTATTGCCTCGTCCGCCATTTGCGTACCCTTGCGCCAACCGTCCACCTCTATTGTGGCCTTAAGATCTCCGTCAAAGTGCAGGTAGGGAATCATGTAGTCTGTTCGTCTTGTGACTGATGACGCTCTACTACTATGGCCATATGGTCGGCGCTCAAGCTGCCCCGAAGCATCGAGCCTGGTTGCGGTCGTTAATGCTTTGTTCTTTGCTACCAGGTCTACAGGTGGAATGTGCAGAATGGCATACAGTGCAGCCGTCGGGGTTGTTTTCAGGGCTCCCGTAATGCAAAGCATCGATAGTCTGCATACCCCTCTAATTTTTTGAGGTATGTTGTTTTTTGTGTGGCTTTCCACCAAACAAGAACTCCATAGTATAGAATAGGGCTTACAATCGCTGTAAAAACCCAATGAGAAAGAGAGGTCGATAGGCCCCACGTACACCCCAGCATTATTTTACATGCATAGAGTGCCGTTGAGGCCTTCTTGACCCTCTCCTCCACGTTGAGCTTCCATGACAGCTTACTGTCTAGGATGATTCCTAGATATTTTCTGCAAGGTTTCTCCTGTAAGGTCACCGCTCCTAACTAAGGCCTGGTCCAATTTGGGACCTTGTACCTCTTTGTAAACAAGACCATATCCGTCTTCTCCGCATTGACTTTCAGCCCGACATTAGATGCCCAGATATGAATATCCCGAAGCGCCCGATCCATCAAAGAACTAATCGTTGGAAAGCATTTTCCACTTATGACAATTGCAATGTCATCTGCGTAAGCCGTAAATTTTACTGGTCCCTCATCGAATTGCCTGAGCAGTTGGTTGATGACCAGTGTCCACAGCAGAGGTGATAGCACCCCTCCCTGCGGCGTGCCCCTGTCCACTGATTTCGTGGCCTCGTACAATCCCCATTGTGATGTAATCTTTCTGCAATTTAACATGCAGCCGATCCATCTGATTAAGGCAGGATGTACTTTAATGTAATTAAGGCCATCCATAATCGCCCATTTTGCAACATTATTGAAAGCCCCGGCTATGTCCGAGAAGACTCCTAGAGCATACTCCTTATATTCCAGGGATTTCTCTATGCTTATTACCACCCTATGCAATGCGGTGTCTACCGACTTGCCTTTGGTGTACGCATGCTGTGTTGTGGACCGATCTTCCCCGCCTTTGGTAGAAAAGCTACACGAGCAGTTCTCCAAGAGTGCGGTACATGATTCAGTCTTATGCACCCATCGAATATTATTTTAAGCCATTCCACGACCGCCCTACTTGAGACTTGTAGCATGGCCGGGAATATACCATCTGGCCCCCGGCGATTTAAACTTAGAAAACGTCTTCACTGCCCACTGGATCTTGGTATCGGTCACCAATCCCGGCACCACTAGCTCCGTGATAGAAGTGTGAGTGATGTCTGCTGGTTCTTCTAAACCATCTCCCGATGGGAAATGTGTATCGAGAAGCATCTCAAGGGATTCCTCACTATCACGTGACCATTCCCCGTTCTCTTTCTTTATTAGTCCCTGGACTATGTTTCCCTTTGCTAGGACTTTTTTCAACCGTGCTGTTTCACTGGAGCACTCTACGTCCGTACAGAAACTTTCCATTTCGGGGTAATCCAAAGGTATGTAAGTTAATGGACGAGAATTCAAAGTATACTCGACGTCGGCCAAAGCTGCCCTGAGCACCTCTTCTCGAATATTCATTTTTGGAAGAATGTCCACCAAAATGGATTTGATTGATCGTACCATGCGCTCCCAGGCACCGCCCATATGAGGGATTATAGGCGAAATGAAGTGCCATTTTATTTCAGGATGATGCCTCTCCAGCTCTCCGGATATCATCCGTTCCATTTCGTTTTGCAGTGTATGGCTGGCCCCGCGAAAATTAGTTCCATTGTCCGACCATATGCACTTTGGTACACCACGGCGAGACATAAACTGTTTCAACACGAGCAGGAACGAATCTGTGGACAACGAGTTGCAAACCTCAATATGCACTGCTCTGATAGTCAAACAGGTAAACACAACCCCCAGCGTTTCTCTCGTCGCCTGCCAATCACTATTTCCATGGGCCCAAAAAAGTCAACACCAGTATTTGTAAATGCCCTTTCGTACCCTGCAAATCTCTCTGGTGGAATATTTCCCATTTCCGGGAAATCTTGTAGAGCTTTTGCGGTTTCGAAATAGTTGACAATTCTTTGCCGTTTCTCTGACCAAGGCTCCCAAGCCCTGCACGCAATACCGCTGTCTCATTTCATTAACCACAATTTCGTTGTGGTGATGATGAAACTTTCGGTGGTAAAATTCTGTTATGAGATATGAAACACGGTGGAGACGTGGCAGTATGATAGGTCTGCGAGCGTCCCAAGGTACGTGTTGAACGGCGTCTATTCTTCATTTTACTCTTAGGAGACCATCTTCGTCCAAATATGGAGAGTCTTTAAAAATCGCACTGTTTTTTTGGAACTGCTTTCCCTTTTCTGAGAAGATGTATTTCCTCAGCGAACACTTCCTCTTGACAGCAACGAATTATGAAGCATTCAACACCGGCAATGTCATTTATTTTAGGCAATGTGGCGAGTTTTGATAAATTTGTTCGCTTTGTGATTTCTGAAGAAACATAAACACGTAGCTTTGTGCATTCTGCATTTTTTCCTATTTGTTAAACCGTTGCGGATCCACACTAATCAGTGACCATGATGATCTCACGGCCGTTGTTGAACCTACATGGCAGATCAGTTCTTTATCGTTATCATGATTATGGTTAACATCAGTGGGTGGCCAAATCTTTTCTGCTTGATACAAAAACGACGGTCCGATATACCAAAGCGCAGCTCCATTGAATTCTACGTCATGTTTCATTTTTGTACCTTCGTCGGCAACGTTATCCCCCGACGGTACCCATCTCCATACTTCTACTCTGGAATTTTCCAATATCTCGCCAACGCGCACCGCCACAAACTCATGAAACTTTCTCGCATCTGATTTAATCCAGCAGCAAACATTTTTTGAATCCGTCCAGAATACTTCTTTTTTCGATGAAAATTGACAGCTCTTCAGAAATAAATTTTGAAAGTCGCAAACCAAGTATTGCGCCCATTAGTTCCAGTCTTGGAATAGATAAGGGCTTAAGCGGCGCCACTCGGGTCTTAGACGCAACCAAGCAGCAACTGACGATTGGCCCTTTCTCTGCTCGGAGGTATACTACGGCCGCGTACGCGCCTACACTGGCATCGGCAAAGGTACGTAGCTGGATTCATTCTCCACCACTTACTAATGGATCGCACCGAGGAACCCGGATCTTTGCGATTGCCGACATGCATCGTATCCACTTCCACCATTTATCTTGCTGCTCTATATGTACAGGCTCGTCCCATGAAACGCCTGATCGCCATACTTCTTGCATCAAAAGCTTTGCAGAGATGATGTGGAAACCTAAAAGTCCTAAAGGGTCGAATACTGTCATTATGATACGTAACATTTGACGCTTTGTTGGTATATGGTTTTAATCATAAATTTATTCAGGAAAATTTTCGAAAAATTTTAGAACGTGTTCTGCGGGTGACCACCACATACCGAGTACCTTTTCATGCCGAGAGAGTGGTTCTTCGATATACTTGTCATTCTGTGTGGACTGCCCTGTTATAGCCAATAAAACTTTCCTGGAGTTAGATTTCCAGCTTCGCATTTCAAACCCTCCGTCAGAGTGAATGAAACGTACTGTCTTGGCCAATTCGATCATCTCATCTTCAGTTTCCGCACTCTGAAGCCAATCATCTACGAAGGTGTTATCCAAGATCACTTTAACAGCGCATCGGAGCTCGGCTTCAAAGCGGGCACCATTTTTATTCTTAACGTAGTTAGTTAGCGATGGAGAACAAGTTGCCCCAAATGTCATTACTTGCATGACATACTCGGTTGGTTGCTTGGATGTGTCACCTTAACGCCACAAAAACTTCTGAGCAGTCTGATCCTCCTGTCTAATGCGTATATGGTGAAACATCTCACGGATATCACCGCACAATGCTATAGGCTTACCGCGAAACCTGATGATAGTACCCAACAACGACTTTATTAGGTCTGGGCTTTTAAAAGGACAAAGTTTAAGGCGGTCTTTCCTCAGCAGCTGCTGCGTCCCAAACTAACCTGGTTTTATTTTTGCGAGGGTTGGTGACAGTAAATATTGGTATATACCAAGATTTTGGACCGGACAGAACTCCCCATCGCGCAGTTTTCTTACATAGCCCTTCTCCTCATATTGTTTAATGGTATCTACTAGAAATGACTTCAAGTTTGGATCCTTTGCCATCCTTTTCTCGAGACACAGTAGCAGCCGCATAGCCGTGGGTTGGGACTCAGGCAAATGAATATAGTCATGCTTCCAAAGGAGACCAGTTTCCCATCGTTTATCACTCGGTAAATATTTCGCGGTTAAATCCATTATACGCTGCGAACGTTCGTTGATACGGTCAACCATGGCTCGTTAATGAAAGGCCTGCAAGGGTCTACCCTTCCCCCATGTCTTAAAAGGTGGACCGCAAATTATCTGGGTGGTCGGCAGGCATCGGTGCAATTTAGAAACGAAACATCAAAACCAAGGAGAATTAAACAAGGGGTGCCACAGGGTGGTGTGCTATCCCCACTTTTGTTTAATTTCTACATATCTAAGCTACCTTCACCACCGGAAGGAGTCACAATCGTTTCATACGCCGATGACTGCACAATAATGGCCACAGACCCTGGCCCAAAGACCGATGCGCTATGCAATAAAATAAACGGCTACCTCCCTGATCTCTCCAGGTTTTTCGCCTCGCGAAACCTGGCATTATCACCGACTAAATCTTTCGCGACCTTATTTACAACATGGACGTCCCAAATGTCAACCATCCACGTCGATGGCATTACGCTACCGACTGTCCTACACCCCAAAATCTTGGGTGTGACGTTTGATCAGGATCTACATTTTGGTGAGCACGCAGCCGCAATTGTTCCGAGAATTCAGAGCCGTAACAAAATCCTCAAATCCCTCGCTGGCAGTACGTGGGAAAAAGATAAAGAAACGCTCATGACTACATAGAAAGCAATTAGCCAGCCGATTACGTGCTACGCGTCACCCATATGGTCGCCAAGCCTTAAAATTACCCACTGGAAGAAACTACAGGCCTGCCAAAATACTGCTCTCAAAATCGCCACGGGCTGTCTTCTTGCTGTCCGCAGAACACCATCTGCATAATGAGGCGAGAATATTCCCCATCAGGGAGAGAAATGAGATGCTGACCAAACAGTTCCTATTGAATACCCAGAAACCTGACACCTGATTGATGAACCAGCACCGCCTAGGGGCTTAAGGAGTCATCTCCGTAAGCATTTTGAGGAAATACGGCACCTGAGAACCCAGCAGTATGAAGTGAAAAAACACAACCAGGTCCTTGGTGAACTCCATAAACAGGCGTCGGACCTTTATGCCGGGAATTGCCCGGTGAATCCATTACTTAAAGAAAATTATCCAAAACTCGCGGTAGAGGAACGCATACTCCCCAGGGAAACGCGTGTCACTCTTGCTCAACTTCGTTCTTGATACTGTAACAGGTTAAACTCTTACCTATCCAGAATCAACCCCGACATACCAAATGTATGCCCCGCTTGCAATGTGTCCCCACATGACACCAACCATCTCTTTAATTGTAATGTGGAACCAACGCCTCTAACATCCCTTTCCTTATGGTCCACCCCTGCTGAAACGGCAAGTTTCCTTGGACTCCCGTTATTGATATTGATGACAATTTTTTTATCGGTCGCGGCTATTAGGTGGGACGAGAATTGCTACAACAACAACAACGTTCGTCTTCCTTAGAACGTAAAGTGGGTACTTCTTTTATACCAATTGATTCGAAGGCATAGTGTGACTTAACTAGCTCCTCAATACTGCTATCAGAACTGCATGTACAAACTTGCATTACGCGTTGGTGAAAGGTTCCGCCTACATAGTTACGCCCATAAACGGACCACCCTAGCTTACACTCCGCTGCTATTAAGTCGTCTCCATCCTGCTCGCGAATTTGTATTGGTACACCAAGCTAAATGTTATCGAGACCGATAAGAATGCGAGCTTGCGCTCCAATATATGGCTCCATTGGCAAATCTTTCAAATGATTTCTACGCGTTATAGCTCTGCCCTCGAGTGTTTGAATAGGTAGATTAAGACTAGTTACTGTGCGGACCCCCTTTATAAGAGCTCTTCCTTAGGTCCGTCAAGGCCGAGTTGTGATGCCAAGTCGTCTTCGATGAGAGTACATGATGACCCTTTGTCAATAAAGGCATACGTATCTATTGAACCTAGTTTACTTTGAAGTGTAACTGCTATATAGCGGAATATGGCGCATTTTTTTTCCTTGGAATAAACAAGATTGTTTGATTACGAGAAAGGTTATCCTTGGGCTCAGAAACTTGTAGGGGTCTAATGTTGCCATGAGGTGAGTGAAGGAGTATGTTATGCGGCATTTTGCAGCCATCAAAAACACACTTCCCTTTTAGAATTACAGCGCCGCACGAAATGCCGTCTGAAACATCTTATACATAGTTTGTTGTCCCTAATAAATTTCCACCTCATGTCTATACTCATCGCTTTAAATTCCCCGCAGTCCGATAGGGTGTGTGTCTTTGAATACCTAGGACA
Source organism: Eurosta solidaginis (assembly GCF_040869045.1). NCBI lineage: Eukaryota > Metazoa > Arthropoda > Insecta > Diptera > Tephritidae > Eurosta > Eurosta solidaginis. Next base: position 26,406 of record NW_027137152.1, read on the forward strand.
GTTTTCTACTTCGGAGCGTCTCAATTCATTAAGCATAACCCTCTCTCTAGATATTTTACGACGTCCTTTTCTTTCCTCACTAGCATAAAGTGACGCATTACTATGCTCGATAGGTGTGACTTGGCTAGCGCAGGTGGCAAGATTGAACAGCCATTCGTCAAATAGTGCTATATCAACTCGTGCGTAAGACATACGGTGTTTACCCCAATCCAACCTAAGGTCGCATGGAAGTCTACTTATCAAATCATTCAAGAGCATAGGATCGTTTAGATAATCCTCTAGACCAATGGCTTGCATTGTAGCTCGATAATTTTGCACGGCCAGGGCAAAGTTAACTAAGGTATTCAGATTTTCGGTTTTGACAACGGGTTGCTGTCTTAATTTCTTTTGAAGAGTCTGGTGAATAACGTCCGGACGCCCATACAACATGCGTAGTGTTTCTATGACGAAGGATATAGTACTAGGCATCATTAACTTTCCCCTTACGCCGTCCAAAGCTTGACCCTTTAAACATTTTTGTAACCGAATTAAATTTTCTTGGTCTGTGAAGCCACACCTTATCGTCGACTGTTCAAAATTAGTTATGAAGAGCGGCCACTCTTCGGGGTTGCAAGAAAAGGTTGGCAGGTCCTTGGACATTTCCTGACGTGCAGCTACGTGCGATGCAGATAAATTTATGTCTTCTAATGAGTTTCGTGAAAAGGGAAAAGTTGTATTGGCCACATCAAATGAAGTTGTTGGCGCTGTATAACTGACAAAATTATTATTGGGTAATTCGTTTGGTACGCGCGTAGAAGTGAAATGGTGCGGAAGATGACCCTGAGTTATTGCGGCAGACGGCATTAGATTTGGAACAGATACATTGAAAAACATGGTATTCGAAGAGGCGACAATATTTTGCAGTATGTGATTGCCGAAAGTTGTAGGATTTGTTTGCGTACCCATCGTCGCAAATAAGTTATCGTGTTGTGCCGTATCACGGCTGTCACTAACCTGAGAATGAGCTATAGAGTAATTTTGCGTAGCTGGTTGGAAGTTGGCTCCGAATCTAAACGAGGTGGATGAGGAGGGTGTGTTAAAGTTTCGAGGCGCACCTTGCGTGCCGCGTGAGGCGCTACTAACAATATTGTTCTCTATGTCAAGAGTAGAAAACTGCGCACTAAGTGTTTGCACCCTATTGTCCGTGGTGAGTGCCGGGGGTGCCCAAATCACTTGCGGACCTCTTTCCTTATTAGCATTATTATGCACGAGGAATTCTCGGTCGTTTTTGAGGTGGCGCCAGACGTAAGATACCAGAGCGTGTGCGAAGTGGAGACATATCAGGGTTTATATTCTGATTTGGCATAAATCTGGGAATAGTGTTACCTGTAGAAAGTGACCTGCTGGGAAGAACCTGGCTGTAAGTTATCTACCGTTGAAACATGTGCCTCTGTTGATATGTGTGCCTCTGGGGGCGCTGCCAGTTGCTGATGCTGGGCGCCGGTCGAGGCATTTATACCTGTTGACGCAGCCAATGTGGTAGAAGCAGCGGTATTGCCATTTTGCAAGGTTTCGCTAGGTAGTTCTGTTGCTTTAGCAGCGGCCAATTGTTCTTCGTCCGACATTTTTAGCCCAAGTTAAATTTGAGGTTATGGTACCGCAGGAGCTCCGCTTACACAAATTGTATTGTAGCTGAACCGTGACAATTGCAAACTTCTGTAGGCTTTTAATCCAAACTTTGCCGAAATTGCTCAATAAATTGCCTAACCAAAGTATTTAGTTTTGTAGCGCCAGGTGTGAAATAAATAAACGTATTTTCAGTGATGATACAAACGCACTAAAATCTGCAAATTTATTCAGCGATTATTTATATACAAGGCTTACATTTAATTTATTGAATAAACTTACACTTGTGTTTAGCTTAACACCCGAACGCTTAAAAAGAATACAATTTCAAGCTTACTTGACTTATATATCGAAAGAAGCAACTAGCGGAACTATTCCTTTAAAATGAATTTAATATAACAAAATATATTGAAATTAGCGGAACTCGCTGTTTTGCCGCTATTGAACGTAAATATAAATATCGTGTGAGAGCGCGCAGTAACTTTATAGCGAATGAATGGGAATAGAAGTAAGCGAAAGGCACAGCCGGTTTGCGATGACACTAACGCCGGCGTATTGTTTTACGGGCGCCGCAACATTAGCACTACCAGGGGTTATTTTTTAAAAAAGTCGAAAGGTCAATTTTTCGTTTCCACGGTGAAAAACGGTAAAAAACGGGAATTATTGGCATACTTTTATTTCATTTTCACCCACCCACTCAAAATTTACTAGGGTGGTAGTGCTATGTAGGCATCAAGTTCGCACTACCAGGTGTTATTTTTTAAAAAAGTCGAACGGTCAATTTTTCGTTTCCACGATAAAAAACGGTAAAAAAACGGGAATTATTGGCATACTTTTTTTCATTTTCACCCACCCACTCAAAAGTTATTAGGGTGGTAGTGCTATATAGGCATCAAGTTAGCACTACCAGGGGTTATTTTTTAAAAAATTCGAACGGTCAAATTTTCGTTTTCACGGTGAAAAAAGGTAAAAAAACGGGAATTATTGGCGTACTTTTTCTTCATTTTCACCCACCCACTCAAAAGTTACAAGGGTGGTAGTTCTATGTAGGCATCAAGTTAGCACTACCATAGGCTATTTTTTAAAAAAGTCGAAGGCTCAATTTTTCGTTCCCACGGTAAAAAACGGGAATTATTGGCATACTTTTATTTCATTTTCACCCACCCACTCAAAAGTTATTAGGGTGGTAGTGCTATGTAGGCATCAAGTTAGCACTTGTTATGGTACCATTGACCGAGTGTATTGTAATCACGGTCTAAGACGATAGAGAGGCAATGCTTGTGGCCAGGTGCATTGACCACGTGGTGTGCACTGGCGTTTAGGCTCGGCGCTTCAGCTTCGTGGTATTCGATAACGCGATCAATACACCGCATTGCCTTCTTCAGTCCATGGCCAAACAGGATAATTTATATTTGCACACAGGGACTTTCATAAGCAACAAAAGAAAACCAACAGAAATTGATAACCGAAAAGTTGCATTTGTTTGCCACACTTCAGTAATATGACCCTGCACCATTACTTCCCATGCCAGACAGCTCATTTAGGGAGATGTGGTGGCTGCCCCTGAACATGCCCTACCAATGGCCTCCTTGATGTTATTGAGGCCCCAAATAATTTACCTTCAACACCCCATGTCTCAAACCAAATAGAAAAAGCAATTAGTTACCCATAATTATTTAATTATTATTCACACAAAATCAATCCATTTTTCTATTTACCTTAAGTCAGTCAGCCTACTCAGACTCAAGTAATTTTATGTAAATATTTTGCTAAAATTAGCTTTATAGGAACTTCAAAAAAAAAATTTACAATATGGTTGAACTATAATTAGCCCCACAAATACTCACGTGTATCTTTAAATTTTAATATTAATTTATATGTGCGAAACTTGTGTAAATGTACATATGTATGTAAGTACATCTGCACGGTGCTACGTACATATTTAGGTATGAAAGAGGAAACTATAACAACAAAAAAAAATTTGTGAACCCTAATTTGCAAATAAGCCAAACTCAACTAAGGTTGAGCAAATATACGTACATACAAACGTACGTACAGGCGTAAAAAAAAATATATATATAAAAATTTTATGTATATAAGTATTAGTAATATAATAGAATAATATAATTATAGGTACATATGTATACAAGTATACGGTCAGGGAATATAACTCAACATTTGAGCATCTTTCCTAGCTTCGAAGGCCTTCTCGCTGGCTAATTGAAAATTTGAAGAAAGAGTCTCAGGCTAAGAAAAAAATAAATCACTTAAACTAAAAAATAATGATTAACCTACGGCGACATGGTTTAGTAGCAAAGACACCATTTGCAAATAGTTCACAACAAAAACAAGGTTGGTCACTTCATACAACCCTCTCTCAAACATGTTCACCGCTTCTTCTTTAGAAGCAAGTAATATACTGCTGTGGTTTAGCCACACAATCTTTGCTTGGTAAGTATTTAAAGTTAATGATTATGACCAATTCAATTCTTATGTTACCAATTTTTACAGTAGGTATTATCTAAAAAGATCTACTTTTGTTCTAATCTAACATTGGGTCATTTTACAATATTATTTAACGAATTATTTGGGTTTTCTTTTTTTTTTTCTTTGATTAAAGCATCAAGCTTGATTCGTTTTACAACATCTTATCAAATTTCTATGTAATTTTAAAGCTTAATTCTGCTTCTTCTCTTTTGTTTTTTTTTTTGTTTTGTTCGAGTTGGATCTCCGCATGCGTTTTCCTTTTGGTTAACTACATTTGGTCTTTTATGGAATTTAGAAAATCCAATCGATGAGGGAGTTTTTTTTTTATAGGTGAAATTTTATATGATGCCTATGTGAACCCTTGTAGCGTAATTGCTGTACATCGATTCTTGGGAATTTTGGACACATCCATGCGGTGGCGAAATGCAAGGAAGGGGTGCTTGTGGCCCGCATAAACGACCCACAAGCACGATGATACAAAAAGTGGTCGGTGAGTTGAAGTAAATCAATTATATTATATAGCATATGCGATGAATAGGTAGGGTTGCAGCACTAAATTGGCTGCTCTTTGTTACCGCTGGTTTTTATTTTTCTATAATCGCCACTTACGCGCACTGATTTTAAAGCGGGATATTAATAAATATTTTTGTTTGTTAATTTGGCTTTACATTAGCTACAACCGCTCCGACTCAAAGTTTAATTTGAAAAGGTTACTTTTCTTTTATTTATTTTTTAAGATGATGTTGTTGACGGTCGTCGATCTCAGCAGGAAAAGAAAGAGATTATGTTGCGGAAGTGGTAGTAGACCCACATGCTGGATATATATGTCGATAACTAAGTTCAAAATCAGCTGTTTTTGACATAAACTGTGTATATTGGGGTTTTGGAGTTGGAACAGTGGTGGTAGAGAAAAATGGACACAAAGAAAAATATTTTTAAAGCAAAAAAAAATAATTAATAAATATGAAGAAGAATTTGCGGCTCTGTACTACGGTACACATCCCCCCACTTAGAGAGTTGGTGCAGTGTGCCCTAGTTGCTATTCTGAATATCTTTCCTGTGATAAATACCTCTTCTCCATGTTGCGATGTCCTCTAACTCGTACATACAATTGCCTTTCATCGCAATCACTTTACATTTTACAAATTTTGGAGCACGTTTCGCTGAAAATCTCTTTGAAGCGTCGCTTTGGACAAAGTTGCGCCGAAAAACAAAATCACCAATTTCAAAACGTTTGTCAGAGCTTCGAAGATTGTATCGTTTTGAGGAATTTTCAACGGCTGTTGAGATGTTTTCAGAGATTTTCTTTCTTATGAGTTTCAGGTTGTCACTTCGTTCCAGAACGTTGTCGTCCAGGGTCTTGAGCCTCCTTAATAGTTCATAATCACCTGCATGGGACTTCATGTGCTGTCCAAACAATGCAAAATATGGTGTTACACCGATCGTTTGGTGGTATGAACTTCTAAGTGCTTCAGCAATTTCAGAGATGTTCCTGTCCCAGTGTGATTGATCCTTTTTAAGGTAAGCTCTTATACCTGCAATGATTGAGCGATTCACACGCTCGCTTGCATTGGCCAGGGGACTATATAGGGCCGTGTAAACATGTCTTATCCCACGGACCGACAATAAAGTATTAAATTGCGTGGATCTAAATTGCTTGCCATTGTCACTCATTACAATTTCGGAAGTTCCGAACATACTAAAGACGTTATCATGAAGGAAGTTGCAAACAACTGAAGTGTTGAACTTTTTAGCAGTTTTTAAAAGGGGAAACTTTGTCAAATGGTCTAATACAATGAATATTCCTATTTTTCCTTGCTTGGATCTAGTATAAGGACCAAGAAAGTCTACATACAATTTCTGAAACGGTCTTTGCACCGTGTATTGGGCGGACATTGGTGGCCTTAGCGTTACATGGGGCGATTTGCTTTGTTTGCAAGTTTCACATCGGCTGACGTATTTCTTGACATCAACTGTCATATTTGGCCAATACAAATTATTTCGCAATCGCTGCAATGTTTTCGCAATCCCACCATGGCATTTATTTGGTGGACAGTGGGCGTTTTCTATGACACCCGGAACTAGAGATTTGGGAATCCAAAGCTTCCAATTAAACGATTCCCTTTCTGGGTTACCATCAGCATATTCGGTCCTTTTATAAAGGAGGTTGTCAATTACCTGTATAGGTCAGGCAATCTGCTATCATTCTCACGGACATGACTTATCAATATTTGATAATCTTCGGATAAAAACTCGGACGACTGCAAATCAACTAACGGACGGACCTCAATTTCACGTACTTCACCGACTTCCTCGAAATTTTGTCGTGACAGACAATCAGGTACCGCATTGAGTGAACCTTTCCTATACTCAATATTAAATTTAAAACCTTGAAATTTGAGAGACCAACGCGCTAGTCGGCTGGATAAGTCAGTTTGTCGCATAAGCCACTGCAAGCTAGCGTGGTCAGTAACTATAGTGAACTCTTGTCCCTCTATATAGGCTCGGAATTTCTTCAAGCTAAGCAAAGCTGCTAGACATTGTGAGGACCCAAATCCACCGGCTTTGGAGCCCACACATTCGAACCTACAAATATTTATCAAAACTCATTAAATCGTGTATAAATCCTACTTGAATTACAATGAATTTATACATATAGCATGTAAAATGTACAAAACTGAATTATATGAATTAAATTTACACATACAAAATAATCATTTTTGAATTACCCTAATATACATGTAAACATTCATGACAACATCTAATTTCTTCGTTTAAATAATTGTCTCTGCCCGCATACGGTAAATATTTTGGTTGAACATTATAATTTCCACAGATAACCCATAACCGGCTGGAATTTTAAATAATGCTGGGAATACAGCAATGCAATAAGCAACACACATAAGCTCCCATTGGAAGAACACCAAAAACATACAAACATACGTATACCAAGCCATTGCGACCAAGCACAGCAGGCATTAAAGCGAACCGTCGGGGCGGACATCGCACAAAGAGAAACGAAAAAATGCAATGTACTAGGAAGCGGTCACGTTAGCATACCAACAACACAGCGTGGGTACTAGACACAAGTTACCTACGAAGGGCAACCAACTCGTCGACAACAACAAGACCCAATAAGCAAGCAGCAGAGGGAAAACAAAAATAACTATTCTAGCTAACTGGAGATGCGTACCTACGAATTCACATGTTAGGGGGGGCAGTACAAGAGGAATTTTTACATACGCAATTTGGAGATAAATACTTATAATGCGATATATGGGTAGAATAAGACAGTTAAATGTAAGATACCTTAAGTAAATACATATAATAAGTAAAATTTATTGTTGCAGGATAACTGTCCACCTGCGCGTGGACAAGTATAAAAGGGCGACAAATTTCGCGAATTAAGACAGTAGCCAGCTAGGTATAGTAGCCTGCTAACGCCTTGTTTAGCGGTGAATGGGACGCCTGGGATATTTCCATCTCACAAGTTCTTTATTTTAGCAACTTTGGGGGTTTTTCCAACCCCATCGTTAGAGGGATTGTGGTGGTTTTCCACCTCCGCAACCTTCAGAAAGAGCAGGGTATTCTTAAGCTATATACTCGGTGGGGGTTTTACCAACTCCACCGACTGGGAGGAAGTGGTGGTTCTCCACCTCCACTTTCTTTACGAAGTAGCCTGAGATTTTTAGTTTAAGCGTAGTCTCGGTGGGGGTTTTCCCAACCCCATCGGCGTAGAACCGACGGTGGTTTCCCACCTCCGTCGCCATAGCTTTAAGGGTAGTTTGAATATTTCGGAATAAAGAGTTTATAACGTTTCTTTTTAACAACAAAACGGGATTTTTCTCTTTAAAAGGAGACGATAGGGATTCTTCTCTAATTCCACAGGGATCCTGGACGGACTGAGCATACCCCGGCGCAAGGAAAAGTCCGTCACAAATGGCGCCCGAGCAGGGACTCTGAATACATAGACTCATGGCTAGCAGGCATGGTGAAGGTAACTTGGGTGTATTATCTCAATCGTGAGGAACTTCTCAAATACGCATCCGAGTTTGGGCTGGAAGACAGCGGAACGGTGGAAGAGCTACGCAAGCGCCTAGCAGGCTTCATCCAGACGAAAGGTACCGACACAAGATTCCTGGAACGATTCACAGAATTAGCCCTACAGCACGTCCGACCAGTAATCACGGTAAGACCACCAACTCCGATAGAAAACGCCGAGCAAACATCGCCAGGGGGCAACACACAGGAAAATGTCAACGAAACAACCAGGCACGAAGAGGGGTCACGAACACCGCCATACGCGATGTACCAACCAGCATCACAAACAAATATAATGGATCGAGTACGTAAGTGGGGTCTGAAATATGACGGTGGTAAGGACTCGCTATGTTTTATTGAACGGGTGGAGGAGCTGGCCGACAGTTACGAAGTTGGTCGCGATTCCATCCCACGAGCGTTACCTGAGTTGCTGAAGGACAAGTCCTTGGTGTGGTACCGGAACAACAACAGGCAGTGGCAAGAGTGGGAAGCTTTCAAGAAGGACTTTCTAAAATTTTTCCTGAGCTCGAGGTATTTCGAGAAGCTAGATGACGAGATCCGTCAGCGTACGCAGCGCGCAGGTGAGCAGTTTAAGGATTACGTTTTATCGTTACAGGCACTCATGCGTCACGCTGACTACAACGGCGAGCAGAAGCTGAACCGGATTTACAGAAATTGTCGACGAGAGTACCAACTTTACATCAAACGGAGCGAGTTCACCAGCTTAGAGGAACTGGTAAGCATGGCCGAGGATTACGAGAACATCTTACCGGAGAAAGAACCGCTGAGGCCGGCGGCGAAACCTTTTGTGCCGCGACGGCCAACCGAGCATTATCAATATATACACGAAGATGAGAAGCAAGGAGATCGGATAACGGAGGCGCAACGACAAGGGAGCACGCCAGAGCATGCGACGACACCACGCCAAGGGCCCATCGATCCACGGAACGCATGCAGGCGATGCGGGGAAAGCGGACACTACGCACATGGGTGTCGAAACGAACGAAGGGATTTCTGCTGGCAGTGTGGCCGAGTAGGTATACTAACGCGTGACTGCTGTCGTGGACAGCAGGGAAACGGGCAGAGACCCCATTGGTATCGAGGGGTGGCGTCTCAACAAACCCAACCTCGTACTCATTAAGTACATTTAGGCAGACCCAAGGGCGAATCTTGGCTGCAGTAACCCTGGATGGAGAGGAAGTCATGGCGTCAGTAGATACGGGGGCGACACGAAGTTTCATCAGCGAGAAGACAGCGGCGAAAATAGACGCACGAAAGCTGAAGAAGATACATACACGAGTGGTGATGGGCGATGGTAGCGTAGCATGGATAGCGGAGGCAGTGGGCGCAGAGGTAAAACTGGGGGATCAAGTGCATTAGAGTGAGTTGTTAGTTCTGCCTGGGTTAGTCGACAGCGTGGTGATCGGGACAGATTATCTGGCAAAGGCTAAATTTGAGCTGAGGTGTGGCAACGAAACAATGGCGTTACGAGCAGAAGAGAGAGCGCAGGAGATGGTGACATGTACAACCATGATGGAGGACGAAGGTAGCGCAAGTATCGAGAAAGACGTGAGGAGTGACGTTGCGGTGAGTACGTTTCTAAAGCGGGAATTACAGATTTTCGAAGAGATGACAGGAGTATCCAACATTGCCACGCATAAGATAGTGATGCGAGATGACCGTCCAATCAAACAGCGGTATTTCCCTAAAAATCCAAAGATGCAGGAGATCATAAACAAGGAGGTATACGAGCTAATAGAGAAGGGTTGCATCGAACCATCCCACAGCCCACACAGTGCACCAATAGTTCTAGCCCGGAAGAAGAACGGCAAATGGAGACTCTGCGTTGACTATCGGCAGCTCAACGCTCGCTCAGTGCCAGATGCGTATCCACTCCCAAGAATACAGCATATCTTAGATAGGCTACGTAGCGCGCGTTTTATCAGCAGTCTGGACCTCAAAAATGGTTATTGGCAAATCCCGATGGAAGAAGATAGCAAGAAGTATACAGCATTTACCGTGCCCGGCCGAGGGTTGTATCACTGGAAAGTGATGCCGTTCGGCCTACATTCCGCTCCGGCTACGTTTCAGCGAGCACTCGACCGTGTTATTGGCCCAGAGTTGGAACCAAATGCGTTTGCCTACCTGGATGATATCATCATCACCAGCACAACTTTGGAAGAGCATATAAAGCAACTAGGGGAAGTATTTCGGCGGCTACGGAGGGCGAATCTGAAGATCAACCCAGAGAAATGTGAGTTTTTTAAGAAAAGTTTGAAATATCTAGGACACGTCGTCAGCGAGGAAGGAATACACACGGATCCCGACAAAGTTGCGGCTATCAAGGAGCTGACGCCACCACACAACATACGAGAGTTAAGGCGATTTCTGGGGATAGTCTCTTGGTACCGGAGGTTCGTACCCGACTTTTCACAAGTTGCGCACACACTGACGTCAATGTTGAAGAAGGGAAGTAGGTGGAAATGGTTCGAAGAACAACAGGCGGCATTCGAAGCGTTGAAGAATGCACTAATACAAGCACCGGCACTAGCTTGCCCAGATTTTACGAAAAGATTTCGATTACAGACAGACGCGAGCGATTATGGTCTCGGAGCAGTTCTCACACAGGGGTTGGATGACGAAGAGCGAGTAATAGCGTATGCTAGCCGCCGGCTGAGTAAAGCCGAGATGAACTACTCACCAACTGAGAAGGAATGTTTAGCAATCGTGTGGGCAATAAGGAAAATGAGACCGTATTTAGAAGGGTACAATTTCACGGTTATCACCGATCACCTGGCTTTGAAATGGTTGAACGCGATCGAAAGTACGTCAGGCCGGATCGCTCGATGGGCGCTCGAGTTACAGCAGTATTCGTTCGACGTGCAGTATAGGAAGGGCAAGATGAACGTGGTCGCAGATGCACTGTCGAGGCAGCCACTGGAGGAACAGCTGGGTAGCCTTACGACACATGAAGAAAGTTTGAGTTGCAAGTGGTACACGTCAAAGATGGCTGAAGTAACGAGGACACCATAAAAGTTTCCCGAATACGTCATAGAGGAAGGAAGACTATACAGACGAATTGGAAGTCAAATGGATGGTGAGGATGCGGTACCGTGGAAGTTATGCGTACCGAAATCGGAGAGGCGAAGAGTGCTTAACGAGATTCACGACACACCAAGCGCGGGGCACATGGGGATACGGAAATCCATCGCGCGTGCGATGATGCGGTATTACTGGCCTGGGATGTTCAGGGACGTACGGAAGTACGTGCAACAATGCCACGCATGCCAAGTCTACAAACCCAGCCAGCAACAAGCTGCAGCTAACGCAGATTTCAAATGAACCTTTTGCTACCGTTTGTGCAGATTTCGTTGGACCACTGCCTCGTTCGAAGCATGGTAATACGATGGCATTAGTTTTCGTGGATAAATTCTCGAAATGGGTAGAGATCATAGCAATACGGAAGGCGACAATGGAGAATGTGATCAGAGGTATGAGGGAGAGGATTTTGGCCCGATTTGGCGCGCCAAAAATTCTAATCACAGACAATGGAGCACAGTTCACAAGCAGGAATTTCAAGAAGTTTTTACAAGAAGCTGGCATAAAGCACCAGCTAACGGCACCGTACACACCGCAAGAGAACCGGACGGAGAGAGCGAATCGTAACATCAAGAGGATGATAGCACAATTCACTGGGAAGGATCATAAGACATGGGATGAGTTGTTGCCAGAGATGACACTAGCACTGAATACGAGCGTATGCGAGTCAACAGGCTACAGTCCAGCATTCGTGGTACAGAGTAGGGAACCGAGGATCCCCAACGCCCTCTACGATGAGCAAACACTTGGCAAAGGCGAGGAGAAGGTGGCTCTCAGTGAAAAGATGGCGAAAATGCGAGAGGTATATCAGATGGCACGTCGTAGACAACAGTAAGCATCAGCGGAGCAGGCAAGGCATTATAATTTACGTAGGAGACAATGGCAACCGGCGGTGGGCGACTTGGTACTAGTAAAAGAGCATCAGCTGTCCAAGGCAGTGGACAATTTCGCAGCAAAGTTAGCACCAAGATACAGTGGGCCTCATCGTGTAACAAACTTCGTATCGCCCGTAATCGTCGAGCTAGACAAGGTGCATAACGGCAAAAGGAGGACGGCACACATAAGCGAGCTAAAAGCATACCATCAAGCGACAGTCGAAGAAGAAGCAAGTCCAGAAACAGAAAGAAGAATACGTTCACCCCGCGAACGTGGTAAGTCAAAAGCGCCCCGCCAAGCCCCGAATGGGGGCTTCACCGAAGTTCCCATCGGGGAACAAACGGGACGACCGACGACGATAGCAACAACACAACGCGCACCATCATCAGCAACGTGTAGTAGAACCTCGAACCAACGTTCCGCCGAGATATCCATCGAGGAACACACAGAGCAACTGGCCGTAGTAAGAGCAACGCCACGCGCGTCAACATCGCAAACAGTCCAGGTCACGGAAGAAGATCAGATGGATTACAGCACGGTAGCGACGTGTGGTTCACTAGCACTCGCCAATTCAGGTGCAAATGATTTCGGAATCGAACGCGCAGACATAATCAACAACCAACAGGTGGTAGATGAAGACCGGAGTGGGTGGCACACAGCACGAGCGCAAGCCCCAACCCTAGACAACGGGATCCTGACGACGGTGAACTACGTCAACCACATAGCCAGCCAATGCTATAACCTGGTGACGGAATTCTGCATAACATTTCATTTTAGAACAAGACCCAGATCGCGAGAGATTACCCTATAAATAACGAAAGTATTGACCGCTACGAGAAATTGAATTTTACAATGGTGACAGAAGTCACATTACGGCAGGTGAGGAGAGAGTGTGAGGACCCAAATTCATCGGCCTTGGGGCCACACACGCAAAACCACATTTTTCAAATTTTGCAATATTCAAATTTACCGACATAATTTTTTTTTGAAATACCCTAATGTACATATACGTATAACTTTGAATTTACATTCGTATATTGGTACATCATCATTCCGCAGCAGTAGGACCGGCCTGGTAACGGTAAACCTGCTTACGGCAGGTGAGGGGAGAGTGTGAGGACCCAAATCCACCGGCTTTGGAGCCCACACATTCGAACCTACAAATATTTATCAAAACTCATTAAATCATGTATAAATCCTACTTGAATTACAATGAATTTATACATATAGCATGTAAAATGTACAAAACTGAATTATATGAATTAAATTTACACATACAAAATAATCATTTTTGAATTACCCTAATATACATGTAAACATTCATGACAACATCTAATTTCTTCGTTTAAATAATTGTCTCTGCCCGCATACGGTAAATATTTTGGTTGAACATTATAATTTTCCACATATAACCCATAACCGGCTGGAATTTTAAATAATGCTGGGAATACAGCAATGCAATAAGCAACACACATAAGCTCCCATTGGAAGAACACCAGAAACATACAAACATACGTATACCAAGCCATTGCGACCAAGCACAGCAGGCATTAAAGCGAACCGTCGGGGCGGACATCGCACAAAGAGAAACGAAAAAATGCAATGTACTAGGAAGCGGTCACGTTAGCATACCAACAACACAGCGTGGGTACTAGACACAAGTTACCTACGAAGGGCAACCAACTCGTCGACAACAACAAGACCCAATAAGCAAGCAGCAGAGGGAAAACAAAAATAACTATTCTAGCTAACTGGAGATGCGTACCAACGAATTCACATGTTAGGGGGGGCAGTACAAGAGGCATTTTTACATACGCAATTTGGAGATAAATACTTATAATGCGATATATGGGTAGAATAAGACAGTTAAATGTAAGATACCTTAAGTAAATACATATAATAAGTAAAATTTATTGTTGCAGGATAACTGTCCACCTGCGCGTGGACAAATATAAAAGGGCGACAAATTTCGCGAATTGAGACAGTAGCCAGCTAGGTATAGTAGCCTGCTAACGCCTTGTTTAGCGGTGAATGGGACGCCTGGGATTTTTCCATCTCACAAGTTCTTTATTTTAGCAACTTTGGGGGTTTTTCCAACCCCATCGTTAGAGGGATTGTGGTGGTTTTCCACCTCCGCAACCTTCAGAAAGAGCAGGGTATTCTTAAGCTATATACTCGGTGGGGGTTTTACCAACTCCACCGACTGGGAGGAAGTGGTGGTTCTCCACCTCCACTTTCTTTACGAAGTAGCCTGAGATTTTTAGTTTAAGCGTAGTCTGGGTGGGGGTTTTCCCAACCCCATCGGCGTAGAACCGACGGTGGTTTCCCACCTCCGTCGCCATAGCTTTAAGGGTAGTTTGAATATTTCGGAATAAAGAGTTTATAACGTTTCTTTTTAACAACAAAACGGGATCTTTCTCTTTAAAAGGAGACGATAGGGATTCTTCTCTAATTCCACAGGGATCCTGGACGGACTGAGCATACCCCGGCGCAAGGAAAAGTCCGTCACAACATTCGAGCTCTGTTACACTATAGATACTTTACGCTTTTTCAACTTTTGGGAAAAGTATGCTATAGGGACCTCAATATTATCAGCATTCTTTTGGACTAATACCGCACCAACTCTTAGCTTACTGGCATCACACTCGATGATGAAAGCTTTGCTATAATCTGGACTGGCAAAAACTGGCGCTGTACAAAGTTTTTCTTTTAAAGCGCAGAAAGCTTGCTGAGCGTCGTCGTTCCAGTCAAAACATTTTCCCTTCTTTAACAAATTAGTGAGAGGACTTGTGAATGCAGCAAATCGCCGATACCTACCCGCCATTACCAGGAATCGTCTAAGCTGCTTGACATTCGTTGGAACTGGGTATTGGGTTACGGCAGAAATCTTCTCGGGGTCGGTCTGTATAGTTCCGTCTCCCACAATATATCCCAGATATTTAACTGCCTTTATACAAAACCTGCTTTTGTTGACGTTTATGGTCAATCCTGCTTTCCTTAAATGTAAACCAACTTCAGCTAGGATGGAAATATGTGTCTCAAAATCTTCGGACACAATTAAAAGATCGTCTAAATAGACAAAAACCTGATTTCTTAAGTTGGCAGGTATTACACGGTCCATAAAGCGACAGAGTGCTTGTGGGGCATTACAAAGACCGAAAGGAATAACACGGTATCAGTAAAGCGGACGATTTGGGACGGTGAAACAAGTGTAGTCTCGGGACTGTTCGGCAAGAGAAATTTGGCAAAAGGCACTCCGTAAATCAAGAGAACTAATAAATTTCGCCTTGGGTATTCTGCTGAGAATCCCATCAATATGAGGAAGGGGATAAGCGTCCTTAACGGTAACGCTGTTTACTTTCGTGAATCCAGACACAGGCGGACTTTACCTTGCTTTTTTACTAGAACTACCGGACTTGACCGTGGACTGTTCGGAACTTCCTCGATTACACCTAACTTTAACATTTCATCAATTTCGGCATGTACGAGTTTCTCGACAGCTGGTAAAATTGGGAAATAACGCTGCTTTATCGGACGGACATTGGGTTCGAGCTGAATCTCGTACTCCAAAAAAGACGTTTTTCCCAGGCCTTCTTTTTCAAAACTTGGGAATCTATTTTTAATCAAATTTAATTGCTGTTGTTGCTCAACACCCAATGAAAGCGAGTTTTCGTCAACCACACAATTCTGGTCAAAAGAAATTTCAGATATAATACTAGGTGCGATTTGGAATTTAATCCAAAAGTCGACTCCTAATATTAAATCTTGGGACATTCTGGGGACAACGAAAAACGGTATCACCTCGGTTTTACCCTTATATACAGCGCTAAGATCTATGGTACCGAAAACGACTTGCGGTTTGCCATCAGCGGTACAAATTGGCACTTTATGCTTCCGCAATTGCTGTTTAGCAACTTCTTTTGCCAACAAACCTCCTAAGCAAGAAACTTGTGCTCCGCTGTCTAACAGTCCTAGAGGATCACCTTCTAACAATCTAATCCTATCATACGGCCTTAAATCATTTTTTTTTTTGCTGTAGTGAACAAATTACTTTCTTTAAAGTCCTTCTATTTGTTTTAAATTTTGTCCAGAAGTTTTTCATTCGTAGAGAAGAACGCTTTGGACTACTGGATTCTTCACAATCAGAGATAAATTTTGTTTTCCTAACTTCGTTGTATCGTTGCAACCTCTCATCATATGGGATTATTTGTTTTAGTAAAGGAGTAGTACAACTGTGAGAATCACCAGGGAGTATACTTGATTGTACGTAGCTGGTGTGGTTGCGCGTGTTTATGCGCACGATATCGCTGTTTAGCACTTGCTGTCGTTGCGAGGCATCTGTCGAGATTCCTCGCTCACTTTGCAGTTTCCCGGACTACATTTGGAGCATTTTGGGCGGTAGGTATTGGATGCGCCACAACCGTAACAAAACACAGTTCGGTCTTCAAGGCAATCATAATACCTATGCCCATCTTTATTGCAATTCCAGCAACCAAGTTTTAGTTTGTAGCTGGCTGGGAAACTGCGTCTACTTCTGCAAAATCGGTATGCGTTATATGTTCATCAAAATCTAACTCAAGGTAGGCTTCATTTACCTGTCGCCTGGGTAATTGTCTGGGGTTATTGGCTTGTAAGAAAGAAGTCGTCTTAGAAAGTTCGTTGGCAAGACTTTCACCTTTCAAACAGAGCCTGCGCAGCTCTGCCAAAGAGTGGATAGGGACGAAGAGGAGCTGTTGCCGGGTACGCGGCTGCAAATTATGTTTCATTATTTCTAGTAGTTATGTTTCAGAAAAAGGAGTTTCCAACGGTTCAGCAATTTTCAAGATAGCATTACGGAAATCGTCAAATCCTTCACTTTGACCCTGCTTTCTAGCCCGAATAGATTCCTTTATCTCGAAATCACTTTTATGTTGTTGGAGATTTGTTCGTAAAGCTTGGCATAAAGCTGGCCAAGTAACGGGATCGACTGACCTACGATAACCCCAGTACCAATCTTTAGCTTCATTGACAAACAAACTTTGGATATGCTCACATAAAATGTTGAAATTTCCATTAAGTGTATCGATAACTAGGGGCTCTATACAGGACAGGATGCTGTCAACGGATAAACGCGACGTACCGTCAAACTTAACATCCCAACTAGAAATCAGTTGCGCGATCCTACCAGTATAGGGAATGGTTGAAATATCGCTAAACTGTAATTGGTCACTATTATGGTTAAAGTTTAAGTTACTCCGGCTGAGCAACGGATCTGCATCTCTAGGCCATGCTGGTGTAGATCTATTAGCGGGGAGTTGGGCTGAGGATAAATTAGTAGGTTGAGTAATGTCGTTTGCCCCAGGGGCTGGTGGCACAGGGTTAATATTCAATATTTCTAGGAAGGTAGATAAAGAGCTTCCTATTCTCGGTTCTACTATTTGAGCTACGCGGTCTTCTATGCCGGCAAAAGCTGTTGCTGACCTTACTGAAACAATGGCAGAAACCATGTTCCTAATACGCGCGTCATCCTCGTTTCCTGCTGCTGCTTCACCACCATGTGCTCCTTCGGCTCGTACGTTGTTGGCATTTTCCAATCTTTGTTTCAGCTCTCGCTGCGATTCACCACTGGTTCTAGGTGGGTTATAGTTCCCACTGGTATTACCCGAGTTTCCTTGCAGCATGGTTTGTAATCTGGTATTAACGCCTGTGTTTTGGGGGAATTCCCTACTACTACAAGGTGCTTTGCACAAGGGGCAGGAATTACTCTTACTCTTAATCCAAGACAATAGGCAGATCCTATGGATGCGGTTATTGCAAGCAGTAACGAGCACGTTGTTCCTATTCGAAATCGGCTTTCTACAAACGATACAGTGAGTTTGCAAAGGTGTGTGCTCGTCACTATGACGTAGTGACATATTTATTCCCGATAAAAAAGGATGAAAATAAACTCGCGTTCAAAAAAACAAGGAAAAAGAAAAAAATAGAAACCAATTTGTACTAACTTTTCGAACTTGGTTCGATTTCGCAACGAAAATGTTAAAAAAAAATTTTATGTCAACACCAAAAAGGTTTTATAAAAAAAATGTAAACTCTTTCACGCTTCGAACTATATTTTGAAACGCAAAAAAAGGAAGTTTTATCAAAAAGGTTGTATAAAAAAAAACAAAGAATCATCAAAATATTTTGGTTTGAGACCATGGGAGTCTCTGTTGTGGTAATATGGGATAAGGTTAAAAGTGGTAAGGGATTCATATTGTGTTGTGGCATGCAACATTTTAGGGAAGAAACATCGGTTGTGATTTATATTAATTACCACCACAATTTCCGAAATTTTTAAAATCTTTCCCAAAAGCTAAAAAAAAAAGATATTTAATGAGCTTGGCATCTCGAGGTTGAGTTTGAGATGTACTAATTATTTGAAAACTTTAATATCTCTTTCCTTGTTATGTACCTGGACTTAACCCCTGGTAAGTCAACTGGCATTAAGCCTTAATGACAAAACTTCCTAAAAAAAAGGTATATCACGCATTTAGGTACAAAAACAAAGAAAATACTGTGTTTAAACGATTTCCTAAACACGAAGTCTTTTTTTCTCGCGGTACGAATCTTGAGGCATATATAGCGCCTGTAGGGTCGTCAATTCCCTCGAAAATTATTCACATCCATACAAAAAATGATTAAACACAACAACAAACAAAAAAATCTAAATTTAAAAATATTGAAAACATCAAAAATTAAAGCGGACAGACGAGCTGATTCCAAGAGGGAATCCTGAGTGTGAAGCCACGAATTGAAAACTAAAAGTTTTCCTTCAATCGGGCTCCACGTTGGGCGCCATTTTCTCTGTTATGGTACCATTGACCGAGTGTATTGTAATCACAGTCTAAGACGATAGAGAGGCAATGCTGGTGGCCAGGTGCATTGACCACGGGGTGTACACTGGCGTTTAGGCCCGGAGCTTCAGCTTTGTGGTATTCGATAACGCGATCAATACACCGCATTGCCTTCTTCAGTCCATGGCCAAACAGGATAATTTATATTTGCACACAGGGACTTTCATAAGCACCAAAAGAAAACCAACAGAAATTGATAACCAAAAAGTTGCATTTGCTTGCCACACTTCAGTAATATGACCCTGCACCATTACTTCCCATGCCAGACAGCTCAATTAGGGAGATGTGGTGGCTGCCCCTGAACCCGCCCTACCATTGGCCTCCTTGATGTTATTGAGGCCCCAAATACATTACCTTCAACACTCCATGTTTCAAACCAAATAGAAAAAGCAATTAGTTACCCATAATTATTTAATTATTATTCACACAAAATCAATCCATTTTTCTATTTACAAAGGTTACTTTAAGTCAGTCAGCCTACTCAGATCAAGTAATTTTATGTAAATATTTTGCTAAAATTAGCTTTATAGGAACTTCAAAAAAAAAAAATTTACAATATGGTTGAACTATAATTAGCCCCACAAATACTCACGTGTATCTTTAAATTTTAATATTAATTTATATGTGCGAAACTTGTGTAAATGTACATATGTATGTAAGTACATCTGCACGGTGCTACGTACATATTTAGGTATGAAAGAGGAAAGCCAAACTATAACAACAAAAAAAAAAAATTAGTGAACCCTAATTTGCAAATAAGTCAAACTCAACTAAGTTTGAGCAAATATACGTACATACATATGTACGTACAGGCGTAAAAAAAAAAAATATATATATATAAAAATTATATGTATATAAGTATTAGAGTAAATATAATATAAGAGAATAATATAATTATAGGTACATATGTATAGAAGTATACGGTCAGGGAATATAACTCAACATTTGAGCATCTTTCCTAGCTTCGAAGGCCTTCTCGCTGGCTAATTGAAAATTCGTAGAAAGAGTCTCAGGCTAAGAAAAAAATAAATCACTTAAGCTAAAAAATAATGATTAACCTACGGCGACATGGTTTAGTAGCAAATACACAATTTGCAAATAGTGCACAACAAAAACAAGGTTGGCCACTTCATACAACCCTCTCTCAAACATGTTCACCGCTTCTTCTTTGGTTAAATTTATTTCATCTGGTACATGTTTGAGAGTTTTTTGTACACCAACAACAAGAAGCAAGTAATATACTGCTGTGGTTTAGCGACACAATCTTTGCTTGGTAAGTATTTAAAGTTAATGATTATGACCAATTCAATTCTTATGTTAGCAATTTTTACAGTAGGTATTATCTAAAAAGATCTACTTTTGTTCTAATCAAACATTGGGTCATTTTACAATATTATTTAACGAATTATTTGGGTTTTCTTTTTTTTTCTTTGATTAAAGCATCAAGCTTGATTCGTTTTACAACATCTTATCAAATTTCTATGTAATTTTAAAGCTTAATTCTGCTTCTTCTCTTTTTTTTTTTTTGTTTTGTTCGAGTTGGATCTCCGCATGCGTTTTCCTTTTGGTTAACTACATTTGGTCTTTTATGGAAATTTAGATTTACGGGGTTTTTAGAAAATCCAATCGGTGAGGGAGTTTTTTTTTATAGGTGAAATTTTATATGATGCCTATGTGAACCCTTGTAGCGTAATTTCTGTACATCGATTCTTGGGAATTTTGGACACATCCATGCGGTGGCGAAATGCAAGAGGGCGGGGAAGGGGTGCTTGTGGCCCGCATAAACGACCCACAAGCACGATGATACAAAAAGTGGTCGGTGAGTTGAAGTAAATCAATTATATTATATAGCATATGAGATGAATAGGTAGGGCTGCAGCACTAAATTGGCTGCTCTTTGTTACCGCTGGTTTTTATTTTTCTATAATCGCCACTTACGCGCACTGATTTTAAAGCGGGATATTAATAAATATTTTTGTTTGTTAATTTGGCTTTACATTAGCTACAACCGCTCCGACTCAAAGTTTAATTTGAAAAGGTTACTTTTCTTTTATTTATTTTTTAAGATGATGTTGTTGACGGTCGTCGATCTCAGCAGGAAAAGAAAGAGATTATGTTGCGGAAGTGGTAGTAGACCCACATGCTGGATATATATGTCGATAACTAAGTTCAAAATCAGCTGTTTTTGACATAAACTGTGTATATTGGGGTTTTCGAGTTGGAACAGTGGTGGTAGAGAAAAACGGACACAAAGAAAAATATTTTTAAAGCAAAAAAAAAGAATTAATAAATATGAAGAAGAATTTGCGGCTCTGTACTACGGTACACATCCCCCCACCTAGAGAGTTGGTGCAGTGTGCCCTAGTTGCTATTCGGAATATCTTTCCTGTGATAAATACCTCTTCTCCATGTTGCGATGTCCTCTAACTCGTACATACAATTGCCTTTCATCGCAATCACTTTACATTTTACAAATTTTGGAGCAAGTTTTGCTGAAAATCTCTTTGAAGCATCGCTTTGGACAAAGTTGCGCCGAAAAACAAAATCACCAATTTCAAAACGTTTATCAGAGCTTCGAAGATTGTATCGTTTTGAGGAATTTTCAACGGCTGTAGAGATGTTTTCAGAGATTTTCTTTCTTATGAATTTCAGGTTGTCACTTCGTTCCAGAACGGTGTCGTCCAGGGTCTTGAGCCTCCTTAATAGTTCATAATCACCTGCATGGGGCATCATCTGCTGTCCAAACAATGCAAAATATGGTGTTACACCGATCGTTTGGTGGTATGAACTTATAAGTGCTTCAGCAATTTTAGAGATGTTCCTGTCCCAGTGTAATTGATCCCTTTTAAGGTAAGCTCTTATACCTGCAATGATTGAGCGATTCACACGCTCGCTTGCATTGGCCTGGGGACTATATAGGGCCGTGTAAACATGTCTTATCCCACGGATCGACAATAAAGTATTAAATTGCGTGGATCTAAATTGCTTGCCATTGTCACTCATTACAATTTCGGGAGTTCCGAAAATACTAAATACGTTGTCATGAAGGAAGCCGCAAACAACTGAAGTGTTGAACTTTTTAACAGTTTTTAAAAGGGGAAACTTTGTCAAATGGTCTAATACAATGAATATTCCTATGTTTCCTTGCTTGGATCTAGGGTAAGGACCAAGAAAGTCTATATACAATTTCTGAAACGGTCTTTGCACCGTGTATTGGGCGGACATTGGTGGTCTTAGCGTTACATTGGGCGATTTGCTTTGTTTGCAAGTTTCACATCGGCCGACGTATTTCTTAACATCAACTGTCATATTTGGCCAATAAAAATTATTTCGCAATCGCTCCAACGTTTTCGCAATCCCACCATGGCATTTATTTGGTGGACAGTGGGCGTTTTCTATGACACCCGGAACTAGAGATTTGGGAATCCAAAGCTTCCAATTAAACGATTCCCTTTATAAAGGAGGTTGTCGATTACCTGTAGGTCAGGCAATCTGCTATTATTCTCACGGACATGACTTATCAATATTTGATAATCTTCGGACAACAACTCGGACGACTGCAAATCGACTAACGGACGGACCTCAATTTCACGGACTTCACCGAATTCCTCGAAATTTTGTCGTGGCAGACAATCAGGTACCACATTGAGTGAACCTTTTCTATGCTCAATATTAAATTTAAAACCTTGCAATTTGAGAGACCAACGCGCTAGTCGGCTGGATAAGTCAGTTTGTCGCATAAGCCACTGCAAGATAGCGTGGTCAGTAACTATAGTGAACTCTTGTCCCTCTATATAGGCTCGGAATTTCTTCAAGCTAAGCAAAGCTGCTAGACATTCGAGCTCTGTTACACTATAGATACTTTGCGCTTTTTCAACTTTTGGGAAAAGTATGCTATAGGGACCTCAATATTATCAGCATTCCTTTGGACTAATACCGCACCAACTCCTAGCTTACTGGCAGCACACTGGATGATGAAAGCTTTGCTATAATCTGGACTGGCCAAAACTGGCGCTGTACAAAGTTTTTCTTTTAAAGCGCAGAAAGCTTGCTGAGCGTCGTCGTTCCAGTCAAAACCTTTTCCCTTCTTTAACAAATTAGTGAGAGGACTTGTGAAAGCAGCAAATTTGTCCACGAATCGCCGATACTAACACGCCATTACCAGGAATCGTCTAACCTGCTTGACATTCGTTGGAACTGGGTATTGGGTTACGGAAGAAATCTTCTCGGGGTCGGTCTGTATAGTTCCGTCGCCCCCAATATATCCCAGATATTTAACTTCCTTTATACAAAACCTGCTTTTGTTGACGTTTATGGTCAATCCTGCTTTCCTTAAATGTAAAGCAACTTCAGCTAGGACGGAAATATGTGTCTCAAAATCTTCGGACACAATTAAAAGATCGTCTAAATAGACAAAAACCTGATTTCTTAAGTTGGGAGGTATTACATGGACCGTGCGACAGAGTGCTTGTGGGGCGTTACAAAGACCGAAAGGCACAACACGGTATCGGTAAAGCGGACGATTTGGGACGGTGAAACAGGTGTAGTCTCGGGAATGTTCGGCAAGGGGAATTTGCCAAAAGGGACGCCGTAAATCAAGAGAACTAATAAATTTCCCCTTGGGTATTCTGCTGAGAATCCCATCAATATGAGGAAAGGGATAAGCGTCCTTAACGGTAACGCTGTTTACTTTTCGTTAATCCAGACACAGACGGACTTTACCTGGCTTTTTTACTAGAACTACCAGACTGAACCATGGACTGTTCGGAGCTTACTCGATTACACCTAAGTTTAACATTTCATCAATTTCGGCATGTACGAGTTTCTCGACAGCTGGTGAAATTGGGAAATAACGCTGCTTTATCGGACGGACATTGGGTTCGAGCTGAATCTCGTACTCCAATAAAGATGCTTTTCCCAGGCCTTCTTTTTCAAAACTTGGGAATCTATTTTAATCAAATTTAATTGCTGTTGTTGCTCAACACTCAACGAAAGCGAGTTTTCGTCAACCGCGCAATTCTGGTCAAAAGAAATTTCAGATATAATACTAGGTGCGATTTGGAATTTAATCCAAAAGTCGACTCCTAATATCAAATCTTGGGACATTCTGGGGACAACGAAAAACGTTATCACCTCGGTTTTACCCTTGTATACAACGCTAAGATCTATGGTACCGAAAACGACTTGCGTTTTGCCATCAGCGGTACAAATTGGCACTTTATGCTTCCGCAATTGCTGTTTAGCAACCTCTTTTGCCAACAAACTTCCTAAGCAAGACACTTGTGCTCCGCTGTCTAACAGTCCTAGATGATCACCTTCTAACAATCTAATCCTAGCATACGGCCTTAAATCATTTTCTTTTTGCTGTAGTGAACAAAATACTTTCTTTAAATTCCTTCTATTTGTTTTAACTTTTGTCCAGAAGTTTTTCATTCGTAGAAAAGAACGCTTTAGACTACTGGATTCTTCACAATCAGAGCTATATATTATTTTCCTAACTTCGTTGTATCGTTTCAACCGCTCATCATATGGGATTATTTGTTTTAGTAAAGGAGTAGTACAACTGTGAGAATCTTCACGGAGTATACTTGATTGTACGCAGCTGGTGTGGTTGCGCGTGTGTATGCGCACGATATCGCTGTTTAGCGCTTGCTGTCGTTGCGAGGCATCTGTCGTGATTCCTCGCTCACTTTGCAGTTTCCCGGACTACATTTGGGGCATTTTGGGCGGTAGGTATTGGGTGCGCCACAACCGTAACAAAACACAGTTCGGTCTTCAAGGCAATCATAATACCTATGTCCGTCTTTATTGCAATTGCATCAACCAAGTTTTAGTTTCGTAGCTGGCTGAGAAACTGCGTCTACTTCTGCAAAATCGGTTTGCGTTATATGTTCATCAAAATCTAACTCTAGGTAGGCTTCATTTACCTGTCGCCTGGGTAATTGTCTGGGGTTATTGGATTGTGAGAAAGACGTCGTCTTAGAAAGTTCGTTGGCAAGACTTTCAGCTTTCAAAGAGAGCCTGCGCACCTTTGCCAAAGAGTGGATAGGGACGAAGAGGAGCTGTTGCCGAATACGTTGCCGCAAATTATGTTTCATTATTTCTAGTAGTTCTGTATCAGAAAAAAGAGTTTCCAACGGTTCAGCAATTTTCAAGATAGCATTACGGAAATCGTCGAATCCTTCACTTTGACCCTGCTTTCTCGCCCGAATAGATTCGTTTATCTCGAAATCACTTTTATGTTGCTGGAAATTTGTTCGTAAAGCTTGGCATAAAGCTGCCCAAATAACGCGATCGACTGACCTACGATAACGCCAATACCAATCTTTAGCTTCATTGACAAACAAACTTTGGATATGCTCACATAAAATGTTGAAATTTCCATTAAGTGTATCGATAACTAGGAGCTTTATACGAGACAGCAAGCTGTCAACGGATAAACGCGACGTACCATCAAACTTAACATCCCAACTAGAAATCAGTTGCGCGATCCTACCAGTACAGGGAATGGTTCAAATATCGCTAAACCGCAATTGGTCAATATTATGGTTAAAGTTTAAGTTACTCTGGCTGAGCAACGGAGGTGCATCTGTAGGCCATACTGGTGTAGACCTATTAGCGGGGAGTTGGGCTGCGGATAAATTAGTAGGTTGAGTAATGTGGTTTGCCCCAGGGGCTGGTGGCACAGGGTTAATATTCAATCTTTCTATTCTCTGTTCTACCATTTGAGCTACGCGGTCTTCTATGCCGGCAAAAGCTGTTGCTGACCTTACTGAAACAATGGCAGAAACCATGTTCCTAATACGCGCGTCATCTTCGTTTCCTGCTGCTGCTTCACCACCATGTGCTCCTTCGGCTCGTACGTTGTTGGCATTTTCCAATCTTTGTTCCAGCTCTCGCTGCGATTCACCACTGGTTCTAGGTGGGTTATAGTTCCCACTGGTATTACCCGAGTTTCCTTGCAGCATGGTTTGTAATCTGGTATTAACGCCTGTGTTTTGAGGGAATTCCCTACTACTACAAGGTGCTATGTACAAGGGGCAGGAATTACTCTTCCTTAGCCAAGACAATAGGCAGTTCCTATGGAAGCGGTGATTGCAAGCAGTAACGAGCACGTTGTTCCTATTCGAAATCGGCTTTCTACACACGATACAGTGAGTTTGCAAAGGTGTGTGCTCGCCACCATGACGTAGTGACATACTTATTCCCAATAAAAAAAGAATGAAAATAAACTCGCGTTCAAAAAAACAAGGAAAAAGAAAAAAATATAAAACAATGTGTATAACTTTTCGAACTTGGTTCGATTACGCAACGAAAATGTTAAAAAAAAAATTGTATGTCAACACCAAAAAGGTTTTATAAAAAAATGTAAACCCTTTCACGCTTCGAACTATATTCTGAAAAGCAAAAAAAAGGAGTATTATCAAAAAGTTTGTATAAAAAAAAAAACAAATAATCATCAAAATATTTTGGTTTGAGACCATGGGAGTCCTTATTGTGGTAATGTGGCATAAGGATAAAAGTGGTAAGGGATTCATATTGTGTTGTGGCATGCAACATTTTGGGGAAGAAACATCGGTTGTGATTTATATTAATTACCACCACATTTTCCGAAATTTTTAAAATCTTTCCCAAAAACTACAAAAACTAAAAAAAAGATATTTAATGAGCTTGGCATCTCGAGGTTGAGTTTGAGATGTACTAATTATTTGAAAACTTTAATATCACTTCTCTTGTTATGTACCTGACCTGAACCCCTGGTAAGTTAACTGGCAGTAAGCCTTAATGACAAAATTTCCTAAAAAAAAAGGTATATTACGCATTTAGGTGCAAAAACAATGAAAATACTGTGTTTAAACGATTTCCTAAATACAAAGTCTTTTTTTCCCGCGGTACGAATCTTGAGGCATATAGCCTGTAGAGTCGTCAATTCCCTCGAAAATTATTCACATCCATACAAAAAATTCTTAAACACAACAACAAACAAAAAAATCTAAATTTAAAAATATTAAAAAAATGAAAAAAACGGACAGACGAGCTGATTCCAAGAGGGAATCCTGAGTGTGAAACCACGAATTGAAAACAAAAAGTTTTCCTTCAATCGGGCCCCACGTTGGGCGCCATTTTCTCTGTTATGGTACCATTGACCGAGTGTATTGTAATCACAGTCTAAAACGATAGAGAGGCAATGCTTGTGGCCAGGTGCTTTGACCACGGGGTGTGCACTGGCGTTTAGGTCCGGAGCTTCAGCTTCGTGGTATTCGATAACGCGATCAATACACCGCATTGCCTTCTTCAGTCCATATCCAAACAGGATAATTTATATTTGCACACAGGGACTTTCATAAGCAACAAAAGAAAACCAACAGAAATTGATAACCGAAAAGTTGCATTTGCTTGCCACACTTCAGTAATATGGCCCTGCACCATTACTTCCCATGCCAGACAGCTCATTTAGGGAGATGTGGTGGCTGCCCCTGAACCCGCCCTACCATTGGCCTCCTTGATGTTATTGAGGCCCCAAATACATTAGCTTCAACACCCCATGTCTCAAACCAAATAGAAAAAGCAATTAGTTACCCATAATTATTTAATTATTATTCACACAAAATCAATCCATTTTTCTATTTACAAAGGTTACCTTAAGTCAGTCAGCCTACTCAGACTCAAGTAATTTTATGTACATATTTTGTAAAATTAGCTTTATAGGAAATTCAAAAAAAAAAAAAATTTACAATATGGTTGAACTACAATTAGCCCCACAAACACTCACGTGTATCTTTAAATTTTAATATTAATTTATATGTGCGAAACTTGTTTAAATGTACGTATGTATGTAAGTACATCTGCACGGTGCTACGTACTTATTTAGGTATGAAAGAGGAAAGCCAAACTATAACAACAAAAAAAAATTAGTGAACCCTAATTTGCAAATAAGCCAAACTCAACTAAGGTTGAGCAAATATACGACCATACGTACATACACAGGCGTAAAAAATATATATATGTATAAATTATATTTATATAAGTATTAGAGTAAATATTAGTAATATAATAGAATAATATAATTATAGGTACATATGTATACAAGTATAGGGTCAGGGAATATAACTCAACATTTGAGCATCTTTCCTAGCTTCGAATGCCTTCTCGTTGGTTAATTGAAAATTCGAAGAAAGAGTCTCAGGCTAAGAAAAAAATAAATCACTTAAACTAAAAAATAATGATTAACCTACGGCGACATGCTTTAGTAGCAAATAAACAATTTGCAAATAGTTCACAACAAAAACAAGGTTGGCCACTTCATACAACCCTCTCTCAAACATGTTCACCGCTTCTTCTTTAGTTAAATTTATTTCATCTGGTACATGTTTGAGAGTTTGTTGTACACCAACAACAAGAAGCAAGTAATATACTGCTGTGGTTTAGCTACACAATCTTTGCTTGGTAAGTATTTAAAGTTAATGATTATGACCAATTCAATTCTTATGTTACCAATTTTTACAGTAGGTATTATCTAAAAAGATCTACTTTTGTTCTAATCTTTCATTGCGTCATTTTACATTATTATTTAACGAATTTTACATTATTATTTGTTCGAGTTGGATCTCCGCATGCGTTTTCCTTTTGGTTAACTACATTTGGTCTTTTATGGAAATTTCGATTTACGGGGTTTTTAGAAAATCCAATCGATGAGGGAGTTTTTTTTTTATAGGTGAAATTTTATATGATGCCTATGTGAACCCTTGTAGCGTAATTTCTGTACATCGATTCTTGGGAATTTTGGACACATCCATGCGGTGGCGAAATGCAAGAGGGCGGGGAAGGGGTGCTTGTGGCCCGCATAAACGACCCACAAGCACGATGATACAAAAAGTGGTCGGTGAGTTGAAGTAAATCAATTATATTATATAGCATATGAGATGAATAGGTAGGGCTGCAGCACTAAATTGGCTGCTCTTACCGCTGGTTTTTATTTTTCTATAATCGCCACTTACGCGCACTGATTTTAAAGCGGGATATTAATAAATATTTTTGTTTGTTAATTTGGCTTTACATTAGCTACAACCGCTCCGACTCAAAGTTTAATTTGAAAAGGTTACTTTTCTTTTATTTATTTTTTAAGACGATGATGTTGACGGTCCTCGATCTCAGCAGGAAAAGAAAGAGATTATGTTGCGGAAGTGGTAGTAGACCCACATGCTGGATATATATGTCGATAACTAAGTTCAAAATCAGCTGTTTTTGACATAAACTGTGTATATTGGGGTTATGGAGTTGGAACAGTGGTGGTAGAGAAAAATTGACACAAAGAAAAATATTTTTAAAGCAAAAAAAAAAGAATTAATAAATATGAAGAAGAATTTGCGGCTCTGTACTACGGTATACACTACCAGGGGTTATTTTTTAAAAAAGTCGAACGGTCAATTTTTCGTTTCCACGGTGAAAAACGGTAAAAACGGGAATTATTGGCATACTTTTTGTTCATTTTCACCCACCCACTCAAAAGTTACTAGGGTGGTAGTGCTATGTAGGCATCAAGTTAGCACTACCAGGGGTTATTTTTAAAACAGTCGAACGGTCAATTTTTCGTCTCCACGGTGAAAAACGGTAAAAAAAAACGGGAATTATTGGCATACTTTTTTTTCATTTTCACCCACCCACTCAAAAGTTACTAGGCTGGGAGTGCTATGTAGGCATCAAGTTAGCACTGCCAGGGGTTGTTTTTTAAAAAAGTCGAACGGTCAATTTTTCGTTTCCACGGTGAAAAACGGTAAAAAAAACGGGAATTATTGGCATACTTTTTTTTCATTTTCACCCACCCACTCAAAAGATACTAGGGTGGTAGTGCTATGTAGGCATCAAGTTAGCACTACCAGGGGTTATTTTTTAAAAACGTCGAACGGTCAATTTTTCGTTTCCACGGTGAAAAACGGTAAAAAACGGGAATTATTGGCATACTTTTTTCTTCATTTCCACCCACCCACTCAAAAGTTACTAGGGTGGCATTGCTATGTAGGCATCAAGTTAGCACTACCAGGGGTTATTTTTTAAAAAAGTCGAACGATCAATTTTGCGTTTCCACGGCGAAAAACGGTAAAAAAAAACGGGAATTATTAGCATACTTTTCTTCATTTTCACCCACCCACTCAAAAGTTACTAGGGTGTTAGTGCTATGTAGGCATCAAGTTAGCACTACCAGGGGTTATTTTTTAAAAAAGTCGAACGGCCATTTTTCGTTTCCACGGTGAAAAACGGTAAAAAAAACGGGAATTATTGGCATACTCTTTTTTCATTTTCACCCACCCACTCAAAAGTTACTAGGATGGTAGTGCTATGTAGGCATCAAGTTAGCATTACCAGGGCTTATTTTTTTTAAAAAGTCGAACGGTAAATTTTTCGTTTCCACGGTGAAAAACGGTAAAAAAGGGAATTATTGCCATTCTTTTTTTTCATTTTCACCCACCCACTCAAAAGTTACTAGGGTGGTAGTGCTAACTTGACGCCTTGTTAACACATTTTGGGCCATAGTTTAAAAAATAATAATGAGATCCAAAATCTCTTTGGGATATCAGTTACGGCTAAAAAGCGGCAATTACTGGCGTTTTTTGTTTTAAGCTAGCTGTTGCCAAATCCAAGTTACAGGGGTGGTAGTGCTAACTTGACGGCCAAAACAGCATTTTTAGGAATATTTTGAAAAGTACTAGTGTGATCAATATTTCGTTTGCCGGTAAAAAACGGTGAAAAAACAGCAATTATTGACATAATCGGCTTGATTGTAAGAATAGGTGAAATCGGTTTTTCGGGGTGGTAGTGCTAACTTGACGGACATATTTTATAACGTTAACATATTTCTCGTGCTTATTTTAATTCGGTGAACGGGCAGTTCACCGCAACTTTAATTTTTTATCGCCTCGCTTGCTGTGAGGTTTAACTTATATCATCGATCTCTGTGATTTTTTGACACAACACTATACACTATATACGTAAGAAATCGGTGAAATTTGAAGCTTATAACTGTTAAAATGGGGTGCAAATTGCGAAAAGTTTCTTATCTGAACAATCGGTTGTGTAAGATATATACTATATATACAACCGATCTCTATGATTTTTTCAGACAACAGTATATGCTACATGCGTAAGCATTCAGTGAAATTTGAAGCTTCTAGCTGTTAAAGTGGGGCTAAAATTGCGAAAATATATATATATACTATATATACCACCATGTATATACTATATATACCACCGATCTTTATGATTTTTTAGACAACAATATATGCTATATACGTAAGCTTTCATTGAAATTTGAAGCGTCTAGCTCTTAAAATAGGGCAGTAATTACGAAAAGTTTCTTATCTGAAAAATCGGTTGTGGGGGATATATACTATATATACGACGGATCTGATCAATTTTTTTAGGCAACAATATGTGGAATATACGAAATTATATGGTGGAGTTTGAAGCTGCAATCTGATAAATTGAGTAAGATATAACAAAAATCCTCTTTTTCTGAAAAATCGGTTGTATGGATGATATATGCCATAGCGGTCCGATCCGGCCGGTTCCGACAAATGGCTAATCGGACACCCAAATACACCCGATCAACAAATTTTATCAAGATATCTCAAAAATTGAGGAACTAGTTTGCATACAAACAGACAGACGGACATGGCTAAATCATATCAGCTCTTCATCCTGATTTTTTCGGTATTCTTAATGGTGGTTCTATCTATTTTCCTTTAAGGACTTTGTGACGAAATTAATCTACCATTTCATTTTCATGAAAGGTATAAAAATAGGTAGGTACTTTGTGTGAAGATGCCTTCAGGTTTTTTGTGGTCTTCATGTAAAAACTATGACTTCGAATCACGCATTTCAAAAATATATGACGTAAACGTAACTATTTGATGAAATTTGATGAATTTTGAAGCTTCTAGCCGTAAAAAAGGGGCAAAAATTACAGTTTATATGAAGTATATAATATATATACCACCTACCTGTATTATTTTTTCAGACAACAATATATGCTATATACGTAAGCATTGGGTGAAATTTGAAGCTTCTAGCTGTTAAAACGGGGCAGAAATTGCGCAAAGTTTCTTATCTGAACAATCGGTTGTATGAGATATATCTTATGTATACCACCGATCTCAATGATTTTTTCAGATATCAATATATGCTATATATGTAAGCATTTGGTGAAATTTGAAGCTTCTAGCTGTTAAAATGGGGCCGAAATCGCAAACATATATATATATATATATATATATATATATATATATGTATATATTATATGTATATATTTTATATATACCATCATATATATATATATTATGTATATCACCGATCTCTATGATTTTTTGACACAACAATATATACTATATACGTAAGAAATCGGTAAAATTTGAAGCTTCTAGCTGTTAAAATGGGGCAGAAATTGCGCAAAGGCTCTTATCTGAACAATCGGTTGTATGAGATATACGTATACTATGTATACCACCGATCTCAATGATTTTTTCAGACAACAATATATGCTATATACGTAAGTATTTGGTGAAATTTGCAGCTTCTAGCTGTTAAAACGGGGCAGAAATTGCGCAAAGTTTCTTATCTGAACAATCGGTTTTATGAGATATATACTATGTATAACACCGATCTCAATGATTTTTTTAGACAACAATATATGCTATACATGTAAGCATTTGGTGAAATTTGAAGCCTCTAGTTCTTAAAATAGGGCAGTAATTACGAAAAGTTTCTTATCTGAACAATCGGTTGCATGAGATATATACTATATATACGACCGATCTCATCAATTTTTTCAGGCAAAAATATGTGCAATATACGAAATTATATGGTGAAGTTTGAAGCTTCAATCTGTTAAATTGAGTAAGATATGAGAAAAATCCCCTTTTTCTGAAAAATCGGTGTATGGAGGATATATGCTATAGCGGTCCGATCCGGCCGGTTCCGACAAATATCTAATCGGACACCCAAATAAACCTGCTCGCCAAATTTTATCAAGATATATCAAAAATTGAGGGACTAGTTTACATACAAACAGACAGACGGACATGGCTAAATCAACTCAGCCCTTCATCCTGATTATTTCGGTATACTTAATGGTGGGTCTATCTATTTTCCTTTATGGACTTACAATTTTGGCTTTCGTGACGAAATTAATATACCATTTCATTTTCATGAAAGGTATAAAATAGGTAGGTACTTTGTGTGAGGATGCAAAGCTCCACGTTTTTTGTGGTCTGCATGTAAAAACTATGACTACGAATGACGTATTTCAAAAATATATGACGTAATCATTACTATTTGATGAAATTTGATGAATTTTGAAGCTTCTAGCCGTAAAAATGGGGCAAAAATTACAGTTTATAAGAATTATATAATATATATACCACCTAACTCTATGATTTTTTCAGGCAACAATATATGCTATATATGAAAGCATTTGGTGAAATTTGAAGCTTCTAGCTGTTAAAACGGGGAAGAAATTGCGCATAGTTTCTTATCTGAACAATCGGTTGTATGAGATATATACTATGTATACCACCGATCTCAATGATTTTTTCCGATATCAATATATGCTATACACGTAAGCATTCGTTGAAATTTGAAGCCTCTAGTTCTTAAAATAGGGCAGTAATTACGAAAAGTTTCTTATATGAACAATCGGTTGTGGGGGATATATACTATATATACGACCGATCTCATCAATTTTTTCAGGCAAAAATATGTGCAATATACGAAATTATATGGTGAAGTTTGAAGCTTCAATCTGTTAAATTGAGTAAGATATGAGAAAAATCCCCTTTTTCTGAAAAATCGGTTGTATGGAGGATATATGCTATAGTGGTCCGAATCCGGCCGGTTCCGACAAATGTCTAATCGGTCACCCAAATACACCCGCTCACCCAATTTTATCAAGATATCTCAAAAATTGAGGGACTAGTTTGCATACAAACAGACAGACGGACAGGCGGACATGGCTAAATCAACTCAGCTCTTCATCCTGATTATTTCGGTATACCTAATGGTGGGTCCATCTATTTTCCTTTATGAACTTACAATTTTCGGTTTCGTGACGAAATTAATATACCATTTCCTTTTCATGATAGGTATAAAATAGGTAGGTACTTTGTGTGAGGATGCAAAGCTCCACGTTTTTTGTGGTCTGCATGTAAAAACTATGACTACGAATGACGTATTTCAAAAATATATGACGTAAAGGTAACTTTTTGATGAAATCTGATGAACTTGAAGCTTCTAGCCGTAAAAAAGTGGCAAAAATGACAGTTTATATGAAGTATATAATATATATACCACCTACCTCTATGATTTTTTCAGACATCAATTTATGCTATACACGTAAGCATTTGGTGAAATTTGAAGCTTCTAGCTGTTAAAATGGGGCCGAAATCGCAAAGAAATATATATATATACTATATATATATTATATATATCACCGATCTGAATGATTTTTTGACACAACAACATATACTATATACGTAAGAAATCGGTGAAATTTGAAGCTTATAGCTGTTAAAATGGGGTAGAAATTGCGAAAAGTTTCTTATCTGAACAATCGGTTGTATGAGATATATACTATATATACAACCGATCTCTATGATTTTTTCAGACAACAATGTATGCCATATACGTAAGCATTTTGTGAAATTTGAAGCTTCTAGCTGTTAAAATGGGGCAGAAATTGCGCAAAGTTTCTTATCTGAACAATCGGTTGTGGGGATATATACTATTTATACGACCGATCTCATCAATTTTTTCAGGTAACAATATGTGCAATATACGAAATTATATTGTGAAGTTTGACAATCTTCAATCTGTTAAATTGAGTAAGATATGACAAAAATCCTCTTTTTCTGAAAAATCGGTTGTATGGAGGATATATGCTATAGTGGTCCGATCCGGCCGGTTTCGACAAATGTCTAATCGGACACCCAAATACACCTGCTCACCAAATTTTATCAAGATATCTCAAAATTTAGGGACTAGTTTGCATACAAACAGACAGACGGACATGGCTAAATCATATCAGCTCTTCATCCTGATTATTTCGGTATACTTAATGGTGGGTCTATCTATTTTCCTTCAAGGACTTACAATTTTGGGTTTCGTGACGAATTGAATATACCATTTCATTTTCATGAAAGGTATAAAAATAGGTAGGTACTTTGTGTGAGGATGCAAAGCTTCACGTTTTTAACACGCTTTTATTAGCTTGGCCTGTATGTAACGGAATTTTTGAGCTTAATTTTCACCGGTTTCTAGAAGTCTGATTAATTTGAAACTTGGCATACGTATCAAGGACCGATGACAATGCATTAGTGTGATGGTGTGGTGAAATAATGTCAACGGCCATAAGGTCAATTGGCCTTATTATCACTTTGAATGGCCACAAGTTTGAAACTTTGTACACGTCTATGACAATGCATTAATTTGATGGTGTGGTGACATAATGTCAACGGCCATAAAGTCCATTGGCCTTATTACCACTTTGAATGGCCATAAGTTTGATTGAAACTTTGCACACGTATCAAGGCTCGATGACAATACATTAATGTGATGGTGCGGTGACATAAGGTCAACGGCCATAAGGTCAATTGGCCTTATTACCACTTTGAATGGCTTTAAGTTTGATTGAAACACGTATCAAGGCTCGATGGCAATGCAATAATGTGATGGTGGGGTGATATAAGGTTAACGGACATAAGGTCAATTGAACTTATGACCACCATAAATGAGCATAGATTTGAAACCTTGCACATAATGCGAAAAACGGATTCCTTTATTAATGATAGAAGTGGGCGCATGGCATATCTACGAAAGAGCATACTGGAGCCCTTTTTAACACTCTTTTATTAACTTGTCATGTATCTCTCTATGTATCTATGTATCCATGTATGTATGTAACGGAATCTGGAGTGGAGCCGAGAGCCCCGGTAATGCAGAGCTCCGAACTCCATTCCACCTTTTAAAGCATTTTAAGATAGGTACTTTTAGCTAGTGCGGGCCACCAGACCAAGGCACCATAAAGAAGAATCGGGATAACAATGGCTGATTAAATCCAGTGGGTCATCTTAGGGGCGAATCCCCAGGAGGTGCCACTTGCCCTCTTGTAGGTGAACAGCTCTGCTGCTGCCTTCTTGGATCGCTCCACTATATGGCCAATCCATAATAACTTCCTATCCAGAATGGCTCCCAAATACTTGACTTGATCGCTAAACGCTAAAAGAAACGTACCCCCAATTGGCGGTGTAAGATTTGGTACTTTGTGCCTCCTCGTGAAGAGCCGTGACGGCGGCCCTATAGAGATTTACCGACCTGGCGTCGTCACAGGCAATTAGCTTGACATTGCTCTGGAACCACCCTGGATCGGTGTAAGATGGCGGTGGACCAGGGTTGTCTTTCTTAACGTTAACGGCCACCGAAGCGAGCGCGGCCTCGATCCACTTCCACTTTTGTTTCGTGATCATGCAATCTTCGCTGCCCTCCTCTATAATGCCAATGATCTGCCAACCTTTGGCAATTTCGGCGAAAGACCACGTCCAGCCTCCCTGCGTCTTGGCCCTTTTCGGTGCCGTGGGGATGGATTCATCAATGGACCGCTGGCGTTTCGAGGTTTCATCACTCTCGACTAAAACATTTAAAAATACTTGAACTAAAAAATTAAAAATAAATAATGGTTTAAAAAAACTAAAAAAGCACGCTTTTATAGCAAACTGAACTAAAAAATAGAAAATAATTTTCAATTAAAAAGAGTTTATATAACAGTAGTAGAAGGTCAAACAATCGTTTATAATTAATCACCTCAAAATAAAATTATAATAAAATTTAAGTTATTAACGGAATAATTTAATTCACAGTAAAAAGCGTGGGGTGCTTGACATTGAATGTTACAATCACTCTATTGGCAACTATCTGAGAGGAAAGATATGAAATGTAGTCAAATGGACCCCACGCTTTTTACTGTGAATTAAACTATACTGTTAATAACTTAAATTTTATTATAATTTTATTTTGAGGTGATTAACTATAAACGATTGTTTGATCTTCTACTACTGTTACATAAACACTTTTTAGTTGAAAATTATTTTCTATTTTTTAGTTCGGTTTGCTATAAAAGCTTGTTTTTTAGTTTTTTTTAACTATTATTTATTTGTGGTCTGCATGTAAAAACTATGATTACGAATCGCGTATTTCAAAAATATATTACGTAAACGTAACTGTTTGATGAAATTTGATGAATTTTGAAGCTTCTAGCCGTAAAAAAGGGGCAAAAATGTTAGTTTATATGAATTATATAATATATATACCACCGATCTCTATGACTTTTTCAGACAACAATATATTCTATATACGTAAGCATTTGGTGAAATTTGAAGCTTCTAGCTATTAAAACGGGGCAGAAATTGCGCAAGATTTCTTATCTGAACAATCGGTTGTATGAGATATATACTATGTGTACCACCGATCTCAATGATTTTTTCAGACATCAATGTATACTATACACATAAGCATTTGGTGAAATTTGAAGCTTCTAGCTGTAAAAATAGAGCCGAAATCGCAAAAAAAATATATATATACTATATATATATACAATATATACCATCATATATATATTATATATATCACCGATCTCTATGCTTTTTTGACACAATAATATATACTATATACGTAAGAAATCGGTTAAATTTGAAGCTTATAGCTGTTAAAATGGGGTAGAAACTGCCAAAAGTTTCTTATCTGAACAATCGGTTGCATGAGATATATACTATATATACAACCGATCTCTATGATTTTTTCAGACAACAATATATGCTATATACGTAAGCTTTCAGTGAAAATTGAAGCTTCTAGCTGTTAAAATGGGGCTAAAATTGCGAAAATATATATATATACTATATATACTATATATACCACCGATCTTTATGATTTTTTCAGACAACAATATATGCTATATACGTAAGCATTCGTTGTAATTTGAAGCCTCTAGCTCTTAAAATAGGGCAGTAAATAAGAAAAGTTTCTTATCTGAACAATCGGTTGTGGGGGATATATATTATATATATGACCGATCTCATCAATTTTTTCAGGCAACAATATGTGCAATATACGAAATTATATGGTGAAGTTTGAAGCTTCAATCTGTTAAATTGAGTAAGATATGACAAAAATCTTTTTTTTCTGAAAAATCGGTTGTATGGAGGATATATGCTATAGTGGTCTGATTCGGCCGGTTCCGACAAATGGCTAATCGGACGCCCAAATACACCCGCTCACCAAATCTTATCAAGATATCTCAAAAGGAATATAAAATAAAAAGGCAACTCTTAGAGACCAATTGTACAGCGAACAACGGGATATTCATATGGCTTAGCAGCTAAAGCCTTGCACTGATATGAATGTTGGAGATTCGAGTTCAAAGCTCAGCTCCCGAAAAGCTAGCAGATGAAGAAGTGAAATTCAGAAACATGTCCTAGTAACCATCGCCGTTTGTAAACTTACAATATTTCTCTAATATCAATCACAAAAACCATTGTATAAAGCAATATGAGCAAAGCTCGTTAATTAAATACATATGATCATATTGATACAATAGTAACAGGGTAAGTATTAAAAACAAATACTGTATTAAATCCGAAAAAAAATGTTACTAAGCTTTCAAAAAGCGCGCTTAAAAATCATATCCACACCATTAGGAATAAACTACATACAGAGTGTATGTGCCTACATGGTGATCAAAAGGAATATAAACAAAAAAGGCAACTCATAGAGACCAATTGTACAGCGAACAACGGGATATTCATATGGCTTAGCAGCTAAAGGCTTGCACTGATATCAATGTTGGAGATTCTAGTTCAACGTTCAGCTCCCGAAAAGCTAGCTGATGAAGAAGTGAAATTCAGAAGCATGTCCTAGTAACCATCGCCGTTTGTAAACTTACAATTTTTCTCTAATATCAATCACGATATCTCAAAAATTTAGGGACTAGTTTGCATACAAACAGACAGACGGACAGACGGACAAACGGACATGACGGAATTAATATACCTTTTCATTTTCATGAAAGGTATAAAAACAGGTAGGTACTTTGTGTGAGCATGCAAAGTTTCAGGTTTTTTGTGGTCTGCGTGTAAAAACTATGACTACGAATAACGTATTTCAACAATATATGACGTAAACGTAACTATTTGACATAATTTGATGAATTTTGAAGCTTCTAGACGTAAAAAAGGGGCAAAAATTACAGTTTATATGGGGTATATAATATATATACCACCGATCTCTATGATTTTTTCAGACAACAATATATGCTATATACGTAAGCATTTGGTGAAATTTGAAGCTTCTAGCCGTTAAAATGGGGCAGAAATTGCGCAAAGTTTTTTATCTGAACAATCGGTTGTATGAGATATATAATATATATATAACGCCGATCTCAATGATTTTTTCAGCAATATATGCTATACACGTGAGCATTTGGTGAAATTTGAAGCTTCTAGCTGTTAAGATGGGGAAAAAAATTGCGCAAAGTTTCTTATCTCAACAATCGGTTGTATGATATATATACTATATATACTACCGGTCTCTATGATTTTTTCAGTCAACAATATATGCTATACACGTAAGCATTTGGTGAAATTTGAACATATCTAAACGATTTTTAAGATAAATATAAAATAAAAAATAGGTAGGTAACTATTTGATGAAATTTGATGAATTTTGAAGCTTATAGCCGTAAAAAAGGGGCAAAAATTACACTTTATATGGGGTATATAATATATATACCACCGATCTCTATGATTTTTTCAGACAAAAATATATGCTATATACGTAAGCATTTGAAATTTGAAGTTTCTAGCTGTTAAAATGGGGCAGATTTTGCGTAAAGTTTCTTATCTGAATAATCGGTTGTATGAGATATATACTATATATACCACCGATCTCAATGATTTTTTCAGACAACAATATATGCTATACACGTAAGCATTTGCTGAAATTTGAAGCTTCTAGCTGTTAAAATGGGGAAGAAATTACGCAAAGTTTCTTATCTGAACAATCGGTTGTATGAGATATATACTATATATACCACCGGTCTCTATGATTTTTTCAGACAAAAATATATGCTATAAGCGTGAGCATTTGTTGAAATTTGAACATATCTAAACGATTTTTAAGATAAATATAAAATAAAAAATTGGTGGGTACTTTGTGTGAGGATGCAAAACTTCAGGTGTTTTGTGGTCTGCATGTAAAAACTATGACTTCGAATCACGTATTTCAAAAATTTATGACGTAAACATAACTATTTGATGAAATTTGATGAATTTTGCAGCTTATAGCCGTAAAAAAGGGGCAAAAGTGACAGTTTATATTGTAACGAATTTGAATTTACTGCAATTCCCCTTATTTGCAATCTTCTGCCAACGTACGTATCGCTAAACTGTTGAGTAAATAACTCCAATATTGAATAATGGAAAAATTACCTTTATTAAAGTACTCCACAATAACACATATACTTTGCATCGAATAGCTTGCTTAATAAAAAACTGATTGATAGCTTAAATGAAACTGATTATTCATCCCTCAGCCTGTACCGCTTTTATACTCTGCGGTTTCCTCGTTCACCCATTTCTCGTAAGGTCTAGTAATTTCGTGAACCTGATGTTTGTTTATGAGCTATATACACGTATATTTGCCATTTGTATCCATATGCGTGTGTATATGTGCTGATGTTGACATGCGCTTGTGAGTATCTCTCTCTGTTGCCCCGCATGTATGTGTGCAGACATAATGATTAAATCGTTTACGTACATACAAGTGTAGCAGCTTGCTTCATTGTGTTGTGGCTTTATTTACTTAGTATCAGGTTAGTGATGGAAGTATCACTTAGTGTCACTGATATTCGTCACACTGCCCTCCACCTAAGTCTGATCGTCCCGATCAGACAAATCTCTCAATCTAACCGCTGCTAGCTTCTCCAAATGAACCACTTTCATTTTGGTTCGTGGTTTGCCAATGGTTTGTATGCGGTACACTACATTGTTGATCCGATAACTATTTGATGAAATTTGATGAATTTTGCAGCTTATAGCCGTAAAAAAGGGGCAAAAGTGACAGTTTATATTGTAACGAATTTGAATTTACTGCAATTCCCCTTATTTGCAATCTTCTGCCAACGTACGTATCGCTAAACTGTTGAATAAATAACTCCAATATTGAATAATGGAAAAATTACCTTTATTAAAGTACTCCACGATAACACTTATACTTTGCATCGAATAGCTTTCTTAATAAAAAACTGATTGATAGCTTAAATGAAACTGATTATTCATCCCTCAGCCTGTACCGCTTTTATACTCTTCGGTTTCCTCGTTCAACCATTTCTCGTAAGGTCTAGTAATTTCTTGAACCTGATGTTTGTTTATGAGCTATATACACGTATATTTGCAATTTGTATCCATATGCGTGTGTATATGTGCTGATGATGACATGCGCTTGTGAGTATCTCTCTCTGTTGCCCCGCATGTATGTGTGCAGACATAATGATTAATGCGTTTTCGTACATACAAGTGTAGCAGCTTGCTTCATTGTGTTGTGGCTTTATTTACTTAGTATCAGGTTAGTGATGGAAGTATCACTTAGTGTCACTGATATTCGTCACACTGCCCTCCACCTAAGTCTGATCGTCCCGATCAGACAAATCTCTCAATCTAACCGCTGCTAGCTTCTCCAAATGAACCACTTTCATTTTGGTTCGTGGTTTGCCAATGGTTTCTATGCGGTACACTACATTGTTGATCCGTTTTACAACTTTGTATGGGCCTTCCCGGTTACACTGCAATTTCGGGGACACACCTTTTTTTCGTTGTGGGTTGTATAGCAGCACCAAATCTTCTTCCTGAAACCCTTCCGAATTAATAGCTTTATCGTACCTTGCTTTGATCTTGTCACTCATAATCATTGCTGGTTGCCTTACAAGATCGTGTACCTCTCTCAGCTCTTCTTCCAAGACACCAGTGGACTTCTTGACATTCCTCTCCGGATCGGCACCTATCCCATACTTCCAATCACCTGGCAGTCGAAGGTCATTGCCAAAAATTACTTTTGCAGGGGTTTGGCCCGTTGTCTCATGCACTGCTGATCGGTAAGCCATCTAGAATAATGGTCTGCGGGTATCCCACTCCTTATGGTACTTGTCTACTACTTTCCTTAAATGCTCGTCCAAGGTTCTATTGAAACGTTCCACCATACCATCGGACTGAGGATGCAATGCTGTTGTCCTTGTTTTTCGAATGCCCAATGATTTACACATTTCTTGGAACACAGCTGATTCAAAATTCCTGCCTTGTTCAGAATGTAACTCCATTGTTACAGCATACCTTGCAACCCATTCGTTTTTAACCACTTCTGCTACTGTTTGTGCTTCTTGGTTTGGGATTGGGTATACATCTGGCTATTTACTGAAATAATCCATAACCACCAGTACGTATTTGTTTCCGCGGTTGCTAGTAGGAAATGGACCTGCGACATCCATAGCGATCCTTTCAAATGGTGCACCTGAAATATACTGCTTCGTCTGGCCATGACTTCGTATTTTGGGGCCTTTCGCTCTGTTGCATACCTCGCAGTTGGTAATCCACTCGGTGACCGACTGACGGCAACCAACCCAATAGAATCTCTGCTGAATTTTCTCGAGCGTATTTGTGATTCCAAGATGACCTCCGCTTGGACCATTATGCAGCTCGCTGAGCACGTCTGGAATCCTCTTTCTGGGAACAACTATCAGTTTCTTCTTGCATTGACCATCCTCACTCTCCCATACGCGATGCAAGCAACCGGATATCAATTCTAAACTATTCCACTGTGCCCAATATGACTTCGCAATGGGACTCTCTGCTAAAATCTCTTCTCTGCTTGGTCTTTCGTTTCGTTCGAGCCCTTGCATAACATGTGACAGATCTGTATCTTCTAGCTGACAGTTTCTTAGTAGTTCCTTGTTCCATTCATCCGTATACATTATAGTCATTCGCCCGACATCTATAATGTCTTTTTTAGCTTCGGCCCTTGAACAGTGCTTACATTCCAAACTACATGGTCTTCGTGACATTGCGTCGGCATTTCTATGGGTACTACCCCTCCGATGCTCAATGGAAAAGTCGTAGCTTTGTAGTCGCTCGATCCACAGTCCCAATTGTCCTTCCGGATTACGGAACTGCAGATGGCATTTTAACGCTGCGTGATCTGTCCTAACACGGAATCGCTGGCCGTAGAGGTATTTATGAAAAAGTTTAATGCACTCCACCAATGCCAACAACTCTCTCCGTGTAACGCAATAGTTCCTCTCTGGTTTTGCAATCGAACGGCTGTAATATGCAGCTACCTTCCCCTGTCCATCAACCAGTTGTGACAAAACGCCTCCTATAGCATATCCACTCGCATCTGTATCTAGATTAAATGTTGCTCCTGGAATCGGATATGCCAACATTGGTGCAGTGCACAAACGCTCCTTCCATGTTTGGAAAGCCACCTCTTACTCCTTTTTCCATTCAAAAGCTTTATTTTTTCTTGTTAGCTCATGGAGGCTAAGGGCTACGCTGGAAAAATTTGGTACAAATCGGCGGTAATATGTGCACAGCCCAAGGAAACTTCTCAATTCATGTAGGTTCTGTGGTCTTGGCCAATCCTTTATAGCCTCTATCTTTTCGTTTGCAGTGCAGATGCCCTCTGTCGTTACCTTGTGACCCAAATAATTTACTTCCTTTTTAAACAGCGCACACTTTTTTGGACCTAACTTCAGACCAGCGCCAGCTATTCTCTGGAAAACTTCCTCCAAGCTCTTAAGATGTTCCTCAAAGTTCTTGCCCAATACGATGATGTCGTCCTGGGGGCCTACTCTGTATTGCGATGCGAAAGAAAAAATACGCGAAATCGCAAAATCGGTACTCTGTATCTTGACATTCGCATGTATATTTTGACTTTCGCATTCACATTTTGCCCATTCGCAATTTTTCTCCCTTTTCGCATTGCCGGCACTCTGTAAAGCGAAAGCGAATGTCAAACAGCATTCATTTTCGCATTTTTCTTGCTACAAGTAATAGGCATTCGCATTCATTGTTCAAATATGTAAGTATTAATTGATGATTTTATAAATTGATATCTTTATATTCATTTAAAAATATATAGGACAACTCAAAAAACAAACACAAAAGCAACAATTTGTAATCCTAGTGGACTTAAAATACATAAATAAATAACAATTAAATCGAAACCACTTTTTTATAAAGCATTTCTATTTGAAATCATGTCATTTTTTGTTTGTTCTCCGATACAACTAGCAATATTTCCCTTTCTATGATTTTCCACGTTTTCTGTATTTATCACGTTCACTTCTTCCAGGTCAATTTCTGAACTGAGAGGATTTCTTCATTTAAATCAATCCTTTCTTCATTTAAATCGTTCCATAATGCTACATAATCCTTTTTTTTAAT
This sequence comes from Eurosta solidaginis, assembly GCF_040869045.1. Taxonomy (NCBI): domain Eukaryota; kingdom Metazoa; phylum Arthropoda; class Insecta; order Diptera; family Tephritidae; genus Eurosta; species Eurosta solidaginis. Next base: position 70,918 of record NW_027137152.1, read on the forward strand.
TTGTTCAACAAAAACTAATCGTTTGCCGAAATTGTAATCGCCTTGTTTCTTTTGTTCTCTTTCTTTGAGTTTGGTCAGTGATGCATACTCAAGCAAAAAATTAGCGAAAAATAAAAAAGCGACATTGTTAGCGATGCGGTAGCGCTACAGAGTTCCAATTACCTTTCGCATCGCAATTTATTTTCACATCGCACTGCCTTTCGCATCGCAATACAGAGTAGGCCCCCAGGTATACCAAGCATGTTTTCCAATGTAGACCTTTCAGTACCTGGTCCATGAGTCTCTCAAAAGTAGCTGGTGCATTACAAAGTCCAAAAAGCATTACCGTAAATTGCCAAAGACCATCACCGACACTGAAGGCTGTTTTCTCTTTATCTTCCTCCTTCACCTCAACTTACCAGGAGCCGCTTTTCAAGTCCAGTGTGGAAAACCATTTCGTACCATATAGCGAGTCCAGAGTGTCGTCAATTCTTGGCAATGGGTAGCTATCCTTTTTCGTAACGTCATTCAACTTCCGGTAGTCCACGCAAAACCTCATTTTTCCATCCTTCTTCTTTACAAGTACTACCGGTGAGCTCCATGGACTAGTTCGATGACGCCGCTGTCGCTCATTTCTTGTACGATTTGACTCACAACTTCCCGTTTCGCCAGTGGAACACTACGAGGAGCTTGACGTATCGGCCTCGCGTCCCCAGAGTCAATTTGATGTTTCACAACATTGGTGCGGCCTGGTTTGGAACCATCCTGGTCAAATATGTTCGCGTACTTTAGTTGTTTTGCCTTATTCTGATAGGCTTCCTCTAGTCCCTGCGTACATGCCGTGATGTCATTCGAAAGATCAGTATTACTAGATGAAACATGTTCCTGGAGCTGTTCACTGTTAATAACTACTTCAGCCTCTTGGCATCTACCCAAAATAGCTCCTTTGGTCAAATTGAATGGTGACTTGAACTCATTGAGTACTCTTACCGGAATACGTCCATCTTGTTTTGTCATAGCCAGAGGTTTTCCTAAAAGTATGTTCAGTGCTGATTTTTTTGCTGCTTCGACAACCCACAATTTGTTTGTCCAACAATCTCCATCAACCTTTGCCCAGATGACTGCTTCGGATTTTGGTGGTATTTGCTGACTCTCTTCCACCAGCACTCGTTTACTGCTGTAGCCTCTCTCGTAGCCGAAATTAAGTGGCACATCCATGTTCTTATATCGCATCTTCTTGCTTTGCATGTCGATTTTGATGCCCTGGTCGATTAAGAAGTCCACTCCAATTATGATTTCATCAACAATCTCTGCCACTATAAAATTGTGTACTACCGTGACGTTCGCAATTGCGACTTCACATGATATTTCTCCTAGAACCGTGCTGTCTTCTCCAGTGGCTGTACGCAATCTTGCTCCATGCAATGGTCTTATCTTCTTGTTGACTAAATCCGCTCGAATGATGGAATGAGATGCACCTGTATCTACAGTCAGTAAACGTTCCTTTCCATCCACATGTCCTCCGACAGTAAGATTGCTCGATCTTCTTCCAATCTGCGAGATAGAGATTATGGGGCATTCAATTTCGGGAGCCAGCTGTCGCCCCTTGCGGCTTACTGGATGTAGCTTACCGATTGAGTGGATTTTGAGATTTGCTCCTCTCCTTCAGCTCTGCGTTTAAGGCCACCCACATTGATGGAACTGTTAGGATTGGTACTGCAATAACGTGCAATGTGCCCTGTCTTTCCACATTTAAACAATTTGACGGCACTATTGTTTTTCTGCTGCGTTCCTTTTAATGCTTCCAAAATTGTGTCTACCCAGTCTGGCCTTTCCACTTCCACGCGATGAGCTTTGTATGTGCGCTTACTCAAAAGTGACGCTGTTTCCTGAGTCAGCGCATGGGATACCGTTTCTGCAATTGTTGGCTTTGTGTTTGCGTATGTGGCTCGCTTGGTTTCGAAGTCCCGTATGCCATTTATAAAGCTCTGAATTTTTACCCTTTCGGTGTATTCCACGGGTGCGTCGGCATTCGCCAAATGTGCAAGCCTTTCGACATCTGACGCAAACTCCTGCAAAGTCTCATTATCTTTTTTTTAGCGGTTTTGCAACTCTATTTGGTGTATCTGCTTCCTGTGTTCGCTTCCGTATCGCCGTTCTACAGCAGCCATCAATGCGTCATAACTGTTCCGTTCGTACTCTGGAATAGTCTGTAAGATTTCGGCAGCTGGTCCTTTCAATGCTACGAATAGTGCAGCAACTTTATCTTCAGCACTCCAGTTGTGCACTGCTGCGATCTTCTCAAACTGAAGCTTAAAGACCTGGAACGGAACAGAACCGTCAAAGGATGGTGTTTTTACCTTTGGATTGCTTGCTGAAACAGCTGGGCGAAGTAAGTGCAACTCCTGTATACGACCTCTCAAAGCATCCACCTCAGCTTCGATTTTTTCCTCAAACTGCGTTATTTTCTTGTCCATACGCGCTTCGAGTTTTGATGATATACGCGCCTCCTGCGCTTCGAGTTGTACTGTTATGCGTGCCTCTTGTTCTTTCAGTTGTGTTTCCATCTTTGATGTAATTCGTGTCTCTTGGGATTCCAGTTGGGATGCCAGTTGAGATGTTATATCTGTTTTTTTGCGATTCCAGTTGAGACGCCACTGTCGATGTTTGAGCAGATATTTCAGCCAAAATCATGTTCAAGTCTGTGCTCGTAACTGTCTGCGTAACTGTCTCTTCCAGTTTTGTTGTTTCCTAGCCATCAAGATGAAAATCATACTCTTCCACGGCAATTCCTTCTAATTCCATTGCCTGTCGTAGTCTTGCCTGAAGTTCGATTTTATTGCCGGTTGTATTCAATCTACGGGCTTCCAACTCATTTTTCAGTTGCTGTATCCTTAATTCACTTAAATTCGCCATGTCCTTGTTGTGCTCTGCAACTCTGGAATTTATTCAACAATTCCTCTTCTGACACCAATTGTAACGAATTTACTGCATATCCCCAACGTTCGTATCGCTAAACTGTTGAATAAATAACTCCAATATTGAATAATGGAAAATGACCTTTATTAAAGTACTCAACAATAACACTTATACTTTGCAACGAATATCTTGCTGAATAACCAACTGATTGATAGCTTAAATGAAACTGATTATTCATGCCTCAGCCTGTGCCGCTTTTATACTCTTCGGTTTCCTCGTTCACCCATTCTCGTAAGGTATAGTAATTTCGTGAACCTGATGCTTTTTTATGAGCTATATACACGTCTATTTGCAATTTATATCCATATGCGTGTGTATATGTGAGCGGCTGATGATGATATGCGCTTGTGAGTATCTCTCTCTGTTGCCCCGCATGTATGTGTGCAGACATAATGATTAATTTGTTTACGTACATACAAGTGTAGCAGCTTGCTTCATTGTGTTGTGGCTTTATTTACTTAGTATCAGATTAGTGATGGAAGCATCACTTAGTGTCACTGATATTCGTCACAATATGTAGTATATAATATATATACCACCTATCTCTATGATTTTTTCAGACAACAATATATGCTATATACGTAAGCATTTGTGAAATTTGAAGCTTCTATCTGTTAAAACGGGGCAGAAATTGCGCAAAGTTTCTTATCTGAACAATCGGTTGTATGAGATATATACTATGTATACCACCGAACTCAATGATTTTTTCAGACATCAATATATGCTATACACGTAAGCATTTTGTGAAATTTGAAGCTTCTAGCTGTTAAAATGGAGCCGAAATCGCAAAAAAAAAATATATATATACTATATATATATATATATTATATATACCTCATATATATATTATATATATCACCGCTCTCTAGGATTTTTTTTGGCAAAATAAATATATACTATATATATTTTTTCAGACAACAATATATGCTATATACGTAAGCACTTGGTCAAATTTGAAGATTCCAGCTGTTAAAATGGGGCTAAAATTGCGAAAATATATATATATACTATATATATATATTATATATATACCACCATATATATACTATGTATACCACCGATCTTTATGATTTTTTCAGACAACAATACTTGCTATATACGTAAGCATTCGTTGTAATTTGAAGCCTCTAGCTCTTAAAATAGGGCAGTAATTACGAAAAGATTCTTATCTGAACAATTGGCTGTGGGGGATATATACTATACTAGACGGACAGACGGACAGACGGACATGGCTAAATCAAATCAGCTCTTCATCCTGATTATTTCGGTATACTTAATGGTAGGTCTATCTATTTTCCTTTAAGGACTTACAATTTTGGGTTTCGTGACGAAATTAATATACCATTTCAATTTCATGAAAGGTATAAAAATAGGTATGTACTATGTGTTAGGATACAAAGCTTCACGTTTTTTGTAGTCTGCATGTAAAAAATATGACTACGAATCACGTATTTGAAAAATATATGACGTAGGCGTAACTATTTGATGAAATTGGATAAAATTTGAATGAAATGACAGTCTATATGAAGTATATAATATATATACCACCGATCTCTATGATTTTTTCAGACAACAATATATGCTATATACGTAAGCATTTGGTGAAATTTGAGAAAAGTTTCTTATCTGTACAATCGGTTGTATGAGATATATGAAAAAAATGATTTAAATAAAAACGCGCTATTTCGTAAGGTTCCCGATTTTAGACAGTCTCGGTGAACTATTTAATAAGAACTGTATTCAAAAGTAAATTTACGTAGGTACAATAGAGAATAGAGTAGAGTACAATGAGTGAATATAAGAATGCAAATAACTAAGTAGATATGTATATATGTCAAGCTATTGAGTGACAGAATTCTGTTATATATTTAATTTTCTACATCCTCGGCCCCGGAAATGGATGATGTAATTTCGAGAGGATATAGAAGTTGAATAGGCCTCTTTAGCACTTGCTGATTTGCGAGCCGAATGTCGCATGCTCTAACGCGGCCGTCTCGTCCAGGATACGTAGTTTGTACAACTGCCAACCGCCATAGAAGACGCGGCTTGTTATCTTCGTGGACCAACACAACATCGCCGATTTTAATGCTGCGAACTGGGCCGCCTTGGTTATGGTGAATTGAGCGAAGTTGATTTAGGTAGTCTTGCTGCCAGCGCTTCCAGAAGCGCTTCATTAAGGCTTGTCGCAAATGCCATGATTGTGAAAGGGCACTTTCGTCATTTTTGAGATCGGCCTGAAATTAAATAGATTTGCAGTCAGTGAGAAAATTAGATGGAGTAAGTGGCTCCAAATCGTTATCATCGTTTGTTATATACGTAAGAGGTCGCGCATTTACAATGCTTTCTACCTCTGCTAGGAGTGTAGCTAATTCATCGTATGTTAGACGCGCTTTTCCAACAGCAGCCTTCAATGACGTTTTCACACTTCTAACAAGGCGTTCCCAGAAGCCACCCCACCATGCTGCTCGTTCGGGTATGTACTTCCAATTAATGCCTTGGTGAGCTGTTAGTTGCTGCATTTCAGTTGTTTTCATAAGCTCGTTTAGTTTAGCTAGTTCGAGATCTGCGCACTTAAACGTTTTGGCATTGTCAGAGACTGGCACTCCACGACGCGCTATAAATCTTCTTAGTGCATCTGTACAGCTTTTCGTTGACATATCGCCAACCAGTTCTAAATGTACCGCCCGAATCGCCGCACATGTAAACAGCATAATGTAAACCTTTTTTTGTTGTTTCTCGCTCTCTGAGTTTATAAAAAGTGGTCCGGCAAAGTCAACACCAGTCGTTTCGAATGGGCGACTAGCTGACACTCTCTCTATAGGCAATACAGTGCATGGCTCGGAAGCGCTCTTACCATGCAGCCGCTTACAAATAACGCAATGTCCCAAAACATTCTTTATCAGCTGCCTTCCTTGTACTATCCAGTACTTCTGTCGGATTTGGGCTAAAACCGCATTAACACCGGCATGAAACATTTTTTTGTGCACTTCAAGCACGAGCAGCTGACTGAAATGAGACCTTTTTGGTAATATTATTGGCATAGAGATATTCTTACCAACTTTGTCCGCCGGTAAACGGCCAGTTAGTCGTAAGATGCCGTTTTCCAGTTTAGGGCTTAAAGAATAAATTTTTGAATCATACGAAACCGTCGATCCTTTGGACAGAGCCTGAATCTCATTGCAGTAAAATTTATGCTGTGTAGTTTTATCCAGTATAGCTCCGCCGATTTTAATTCTTGGGACGTCAGCTCTTCTACTTCGCTAATCGATATTACATGTTGATTTGAGGAACATCGCTTTAAGTTACACAAAAACCTGAATATGAATGCTGTGACACGTAAGAGCCGCTTAAGTTGGCTAAATTTCTTGATGGGTAAAATTGACATTCGTTCTGCTACGCTGTTAGTTTCAGGGGTATCTACCATTAAATTAGTAAAGTTTTCAATAACAAATTTCGAGGGCCAGCTTGATGAATCTTCTGATAGCCAAGGTGGACCATATTTCCTTAACTTAGATTCCGCAAGTACCTTGGCTCGAACGCCTCTGGTCAAAAGATCGGCAGGATTTGTCTTACCGTGACAATGTCTCCAATCATAAATGTTGGTAAAGTCATTGATCTCGCTTACCCGCGCTGCAATATAGTTTTTAATTTTCTTACCATAACCGATTATCCAGTTAAGTGCTATTGCGGAATCAGTCCAAAAATGAACAGATGCTATTTCGAAATCCAATGGCTTTATTAAAAATTTGCTTAATCTTGCTGCTATTAATGCCGCTGTCAACTCTAATTTTGGCAAAGTGAGTTCCCTCTTCGCAGAGCCCTTTTCGATTGGACTCACTCTGTTTTTTGAGCATACGAAATGTGTGGTTATAGTTCCACAGGCTTATATTCGGCGAACATACGCAACAGTTCCGTACGCCTTGGGGCTAGCATCAGCAAATATGTGTAGCTCACATTTTGAATCACTCGTAGATAAACATCGCTGTATTGCAAAATCTTGTAATAACTGCAAATCGTCTTGCCAACATTGAAAATCACTGGACAACTCGCCACTCAACGCTTGGTCCCATCCAACATTCACTTTCCAAACATCTTGCAAAATGAGTTTAATTGTAATTGTAAATGGACCAAGAATCCCTATTGGATCGTAAATCTTGGCCATCGCTCTCATAATATTTCGTTTTGTGCCACGCAAGGACTGTAAATAGTCGATGCTGCTTGACACATCTACGCTGATTATCCATATTGTATAAACACTTTCTAGGGGTACCCGGGTCAACGTTTTGGGCTATATCTCGAGACCCTAGCCTCCCAGTTGTATGAAAATTATCCTGTACTATAGCACTCATCAACAGCTTTCATTTGATATCCAGATTATATAAACACATTCTAGGGGTACCCGGGCCCACGTTTTGGGATATATCTCGAGACCCTATCCTCCCAGTTGTATGAAAATTATCCTGTACTATAGCACTTGTCAACAGCTTTCATTTGGTATCCAGATTGTATGAAAAGTATCCTGTACTATAGCACTTATCAACAGCTTTCATTTGATATCCAGATTTTATAAACACATTCTAGGGGTACCCGGGTCCACGTTTTGGGCTATATCTCGAGACCCTAGCCTCCCAGTTGTATGAAAATTATCCTGTACTATAGCACTTATCAACAGCTTTCATTTGATATCCAGATTGTATGAAAATTATCCTGTACTATAGCACTTATCAACAGCTTTCATTTGATATCCAGATTGTATAAACACATTCTAGGGGTACCCGGGTCCACGTTTTGGGATATATCTCTACCCTGGCCTCCCAGTTGTATGAAAATTATCCTGCACTATAGCACTTATCAACAGCTTTCATTTGATATCCAGATTGTATAAACACATTCTAGGGGTACCCGGGTCCACGTTTTGGGATATATCTCGAGACCCTAGCCTCCCAGTTGTATGAAAATTATCCTGTACTATAGCACTTATCAGCAGCTTTCATTTGATATCCAGATTGTATAAACACGTTCTAGGGGTACCCGGGTCCACGTTTTGGGCTATATCTAGAGACCCTAGCCTCCCAGTTGTATGAAAATTATCCTGTACTATAGCACTTATCAACAGCTTTCATTTGATATCCAGATTGTATGAAAATTATCCTGTACTATAGCACTTATCAACAGCTTTCATTTGATATCCAGATTGTATAAACACATTCTAGGGGTACCCGGGTCCACGTTTCGGGATATATCTCTACCCTGGCCTCCCAGTTGTATGAAAACTATCCTGTACTATAGCACTTATCAACAGCTTTCTTTTGATATCCAGATTGTATGAAAATTATCCTGTACTATAGCACTTATCAACAGCTTTCATTTGATATCCATATTGTATAAACACATTCTATTGGTACCCTTGTTGTATAAAAATTATCCTGTACTATAGCACTCATCAGCAGATTTCTTTTGATATCCATATTGTATAAACACATTCTAGGGGTACCCGGGTCCACGTTTTGGGATATATCTCTACCCTAACATCCCAGTTGTATGAAAATTATCCTGTACTATAGCACTTATCAACAGCTTTCATTTGATATCCAGATTGTATGAAAATTATCCTGTACTATAGCACTTATCAACAGCTTTCATTTCATATCCATATTGTATAAACACATTCTATTGGTACCCTTGTTGTATGAAAATTATCCTGTACTATAGCACTCATCAGCAGATTTCTTTTGATATCCATATTGTAAAAACACTTTCTAGGGGTACCCGGGTCAACGTTTTGGGCTATATCTCGAGACCCTAGCCTCCCAGTTGTATGAAAATTATCCTGTACTATAGCACTCATCAACAGCTTTCATTTGATATCCAGATTGTATAAACACATTCTAGGGGTACCCGGGTCCACGTTTTGGGATATATCTCGAGACCCTAGCCTCCCAGTTGTATGAAAATTATCCTGTACTATAGCACTTGTCAACAGCTTGCATTTGATATCCATATTGTATAAACACATTCTAGGGGTACCCGGGTCCACGTTTTGGGATATATCTCTACCCTAACATCCCAGTTGTATGAAAATTATCCTGTACTATAGCACTTATCAACAGCTTTCATTTGATATCCAGATTATATGAAAATTATCCTGTACTATAGCACTCATCAGCAGATTTCTTTCACATTCTAGGGGTACCCTGGTCCACGTTTTGGGCTATATCTCGAGACCCTAGCCTCCCAGTTGTATGAAAATTATCCTGTACTATAGCATTCATCAACAGCTTTCATTTGATATCCATATTGTATAAACACATTCTATTGGTACCCTTGTTGCATGAAAATTATCCTGTATTATAGCACTCATCAGCAGATTTCTTTCACATTCTAGGGGTACCCTGGTCAACGTTTTGGGCTATACCTCGAGACCCTAGCTTCCCAGTTGTATGAAAATTATCCTGTACTATAGCACTTATCAACAGCTATCATTTGATATCCAGATTGTATATACACATTCTAGGGGTACTCGGTTCCACGTTTTGGGCTATATCTCGAGACCCTAGCCTCCCAGTTGTATGAAAATTATCCTGTACTTAGCACTTATCAACAGCTTTCATTTGATGTCCATATTGTATAAACACATTCAAGGGGTAACCGGGTCCATGTTTTGGGCTATATCTCGAGACCCTAGCCTCCCAGTTGTATGAAAATTATCCTGTACTATAGCACTTATGGCTATATCTCGAGACCCTAGCCTCCCAGTTGTATGAAAATTATCCTGTACTATAGCATTCATCAACAGCTTTCATTTGATATCCATATTGTATAAACACATTCTATTGGTACCCTTGTTGCATGTAAATTATCCTGTATTATAGCACTCATCAGCAGATTTCTTTCACATTATAGGGGTACCCTGGTCCACGTTTTGGGCTATATCTCGAGACCCTAGCCTCCCAGTTGTATGAAAATTATCCTGTACTATAGCATTCATCAACAGCTTTCATTTGATATCCATATTGTATAAACACATTCTATTGGTACCCTTGTTGTATGAAAATTATCCTGTACTATAGCACTCATCAGCAGAATTCTTTCGATATCCATATTGTATAAACACATGCTAGGGGTACCCGGGTCAACGAATTGGGCTATACCTCGAGACCCTAGCCTCCCAGTTGTATGAAAATTATCCTGTACTATAGCACTGATCAACAGTTTTCATTTGATATCCATATTGTATAAACACATTCCAGGGGTGCCCGGGTCCACGTTTTGGGCTATATATCGAGACCCTAGCCTCCCAGTTGTATGAAAATTATCCTGTACAATAGCACTTATCAATAGTTTTCATTTGATATCCATATTGTACAAACACATTCTAGGGGTACCCGGGTCCACGTTTTGAGCTATATCTCGAGACCATAGCTTTCCAGTTGTATGAGAATTATCCTGTACTATAGCACTTATCAACAGCTTTCTTTTGATATCCATAATACACACACATTCTAGGGGTATCCGGGTCAACGTTTTGAGCTATATCTCTAGACTCTAGCTTCCCAGTTGTATGAAAATTATCCTGTACTATAGCACTCATCAACAGCTTTCATTTGATATCCCGATTGTATAAACACATTCTAGGGGTACCCGGGTCCACGTTTTGGGCTATATCTCGAGACCCTATCCTCCCAATTGTATGAAAATTATCCTGTACTATAGCACTTATCAACAGCTTTCATTTGATATCCAGATTGTATGAAAATTATCCTGTACTATAGCACTTATCAACAGCTTTCATTTGATATCCAGATTGTATAAACACATTCTAGGGGTACCCGGGTCCACGTTTTGGGCTATATCTCGAGACCCTAGCTTCCCAGTTGTATGAAAATTATCCTGTACTATAGCACTTATCAACAGCTTTCATTTGATATCCAGATTGTATAAACACATTCTAGGGGTACCCGGGTCCACGTTTTGGGCTATATCTCGAGACCCTAGCCTCCCAGTTGTATGAAAATTATCCTGTACTATAGCACTTATCAACAGCTTTCATTTGTATCCAGATTGTATATACACATTCTAGGGGTACCCGGGTCCACGTTTGGGGCTATATCTCGAGACCCTAGCCTCCCAGTTGTATGAAAATTATCCTGTACTATAGCACTCATCAACATCTTTCATATGATATCCAGATTGTATAAACACATTCTAGGGGTCCACGTTTTGGGCTATATCTCGAGACCCTAGCCTCCCAGTTGCATGAAAATTATCCTGTACTATAGCACTCATCAACGACTTTCATTTGATATCCAGATTGTATAAACAAATTCTAGGGGTACCCGGGTCCACGTTTTGGGATATATCTCGAGACCCTAACCTCCCAGTTGTATGAAAATTATCCTGTACTATAGCACTTATCAACAGCTTTCATTTGATATCCAGATTGTATGAAAATTATCCTGTACTATAGCACTTATCAACAGCTTTCATTTGATATCCAGATTGTATAAACACATTCTAGGGGTACCCGGGTCCACGTTTTGGGCTATATCTCGAGACCCTAGCCTCCCAGTTGTATGAAAATTATCCTGTACTATAGCATTCATCAGCAGCTTTCATTTGATATCCATATTGTATAAACACATTCTATTGGTACCCTTGTTGCATGAATATTATCCTGTACTATAGCACTCATCAGAAGATTTCTTTCACATTCTAGGGGTACCCGGGTGCACGTTTTGGGCTATATCTCGAGACCCTAGCCTCCCAGTTGTATGAAAATTATCCTGTACTATAGCATTCATCAACAGCTTTCATTTGATATCCATATTGTATAAACACATTCTATTGTACCCTTGTTGTATGAAAATTATCCTGTACTATAGCACTCATCAGCAGAATTTTTTGATATCCATATTGTATAAACACATGCTAGGGGTACCCGGGTCCACGTTTTGGGCTATACCTCGAGACCCTAGCCTACCAGTTATATGAAAATTATCCTGTACTATAGCACTCATCAACAGTTTTCATTTGATATCCATATTGTATAAACACATTCCAGGGGTGCCCGGCTCTACGTTTTGGGCTATATCTCGAGACCCTAGCCTCCCAGTTGTATGAAAATTATCCTGTACTATAGCATTCATCAACAGCTTTCATTTGATATCCATATTGTATAAACACATTCTATTGTACCCTTGTTGTATGAAAATTATCCTGTACTATAGCACTCATCAGCAGAATTTTTTGATATCCATATTGTATAAACACATGCTAGGGGTACCCGGGTCCACGTTTTGGGCTATACCTCGAGACCCTAGCCTACCAGTTATATGAAAATTATCCTGTACTATAGCACTCATCAACAGTTTTCATTTGATATCCATATTGTATAAACACATTCCAGGGGTGCCCGGCTCCACGTTTTGGGCTATATCTCGAGACCCTAGCCTCCCAGTTGTATGAAAATTATCCTGTACAATAGCACTCATCAATAGTTTTCATTTAATATCCATATTGTATAAACACATTCTAGGGGTACCCGGGTCCACGTTTTGAGCTATACCTCGAGACCCTAGCTTCCCAGTTGTATGAAAATTATCCTGTACTATAGCACTTGTCAACAGCTTTCATTTGATATCCATAATACACACACATTCTAGGGGTATCCGGGTCCACGTTTTGAGCTATATCTCGAGACTCTAGCTTCCCAGTTGTATGAAAATTATCCTGTACTATAGCACTTATCAACAGCTTTCATTTGATATCCAGATTGTATAAACACATTCTAGGGGTACCCGGGTCCACGTTTTGCGCTATATCTCGAGACCCTAGCCTCCCAGTTGTATGAAAATTATCCTGTACTATAGCACTTATCAACAGCTTTCATTTGATATCCCGATTGTATAAACACATTCTAGGGGTACCCGGGTCCACGTTTTGGGCTATATCTCGTGACCCTAGCCTCTCAGTTGTATGAAAATTATCCTGTACTATATCACTTATCAACAGCTTTCATTTGATATCCATGTAGTATAAACACATATTAGGGGTAACTGGGTCCACGTTTTCATCTCAAAACCCTAGGCACGTAGAGAAAAAAAGGTAGACGTTGGCCGATTCTCAGACCTACCCAATATGCTCACAAAATGTCATGAGAATCGGTTCAGCCGTTTCAGAGGAGTTAAGCCTCTAAAACCGTGACAGAAGAATTTTATATATTAAACTAGAAGCCCCGGCAGACGTTGTCCTGCCCTAAATTTGGCCAATCTGCATACATTTTAATAAGATTTTACCGTCTGACTCTGCCTTCCCCGTCTTTACTTTTTCCTAATCCTTTTATTCACTCCTCCCTCCGTCTTTTTCGCTTCATCTATCTCCATCTTCCTCTCATTCTATCTCTTTCTCAATCTCCTTCTCTCTTTTCTCTTTTCTCAATTTCTTCTCATTCTTCTGCATCCCTTATTGCCTGTCCCAGAAGATGGTATGTATTTTATTCCAGTCCCAGTCCCAGTCCTATTCCGAGTCTCAGTCCCAGTCCTAGTCCTAATCCCAGTCCCAGTCCGTCTCTGGATAATATATTACTCTGTACCAAAGCACTCCTCAACAGCTTTCATTTGATATCCATATTCTTTACACACATTCTAGGGGTACCCAGGTCCACGTTTTGGCCTATATATCGAGGCCCTATTCACCCAGGGGTATGAAAATTACCCTCTGCTAAAGCACTCATCCACAGCTTTCATTTGATATCCATATTCTATAAACACATTCTAGGGGTACCCGGGTCCACATTTTGGCCTATATCTCGAGACCCTATTCACCCAGGGGTATGAAAATTACTCACTAATAAAGCACTTATCAACAGCTTTCATTTGATATCCACATTCTATAAACACTTTCTAGGGGTACCCGTGTCCACGTTTTGGCCTATATCTCGAGACCCTAGTCACCCAGGAGTATGAAAATTACCCTCTACTAAAGCACTCATCAACAGCTTTCATTTGATATCCACATTCTATAAACACGTTCTAGGGGAGCCCGGGTCCACGTTTTGGCCTATACCTCGAGACCGTACTCACCCAGGGGTATGAAAATTACCCTCTAATAAAGCACTCATCAACAGCTTTCATTTGATATCCACATTCTATAAACACATTCTAGGGGTACCCGGGTCCACGTTTTGGCCTATATCTCGAGACCCTAGTCACCCAGGGGTATGAAAATTACCCTCTAATAAAGTACTCATCAACAGCTTTCATTTGATATCCACATTCTATAAACACATTCTAGGGGTACCCGGGTCCATGTTTTGGCATATATCTCGAGACCGTAGTCACCCAGGGGAATGAAAATTACCCTCTAATAAAGCACTCATCAACAGCTTTCATTTGATATCAACATTCTATAAACACATTCTAGGGGTACCCGGGTCCACGTTTTGGCCTATATCTCGAGACCCTAGTCACCCAGGAGTATGAAAATTACCCTCTACTAAAGCACTCATCAACAGCTTTCATTTGATATCCACATTCTATAAACACATTCTAGGGGAGCCCGGGTCCACGTTTTGGCCTATAGCTCGAGACCGTAGTCACCCAGGGGTATGAAAATTACCCTCTAATAAAGCACTCATGAACAGCTTCCATTTGATATCCACATTCTATAAACACATTCTAGGGGTACCCGGGTCCATGTTTTGGCCTATATCTCGAGACCGTAGTCACCCAGGGGAATGAAAATTACCCTCTAATAAAGTACTCATCAACAGCTTTCATTTGATATCCACATTCTATAAACACATTCTAGGGGTACCCGGGTCCATGTTTTGGCCTATATCTCGAGACCGTAGTCACCCAGGGGAATGAAAATTACCCTCTAATAAAGTACTCATCAACAGCTTTCATTTGATATCCACATTCTATAAACACATTCTAGGGGTACCCGGGTCCATATTTTGGCCTATATCTCGAGACCCTAGTCACCTAGGAGTATGAAAATTACCCTCTACTAAAGCACTCATCAACAGCTTTCATTTGATATCCACATTCTATAAACACATTCTAGGGGAGCCCGGGTCCACGTTTTGGCCTATAGCTCGAGACCGTAGTCACCCAGGGGTATCAAAATTACCCTCTAATAAAGCACTCATGAACAGCTTCCATTTGATATCCACATTCTAGGGGTGCCCGGGTCCACGTTTTGGCCTATAGCTCGAGACCGTAATCACCCAGGGGTATGAAAATTACCCTCTAATAAAGCACTCATCAACAGCTTTCATTTGATATCCACATTCTATAAACACATTCTAGAGGTGCCCGGGTCCACGTTTTGGCCTATATCTCGAGACCCTAGTCACCCAGGGGTATGAAAATTACCCTCTAATAAAGTACTCATCAACAGCTTTCATTTGATATCCACATTCTATAAACACATTCTAGGGGTACCCGGGTCCATGTTTTGGCCTTTATCTCGAGAGCTTAGTCACCAGTAGGTATGAAAACTACCCTGTACTAAAGTACTCATCAACAGCTTTCATTTGATATCCATATTCTATACACACCCTCTAGGGGTACCCGGGTCCACGTTTTGGCCTATATCTCTAGACCCTAGAGACCTATCCTATATTTCAAGTTGGATCAAACTACACACGGGGTGCAAAACAAATTCAAAATCGGTTCAGTAGTTTAGGAGTCCATTGGCCTCAATTGTGTGACACATGTTTTTTATATATTAACATATACCATCGTATATGTATATATATATCACCGGTCTCTATGATTTTTTGACACAACAATATATACTATATACGTAAGAAATCGGTGAAATTTGAAGCTTATAGCTGTTAAAATGGGGTAGAGATTGCGAAAAGTTTCTTATCTGAACAATCGGTTGTATGGGATATATACCATATATACAACCGATCTCTATGATTTTTTCAGACAACAATATATGCTATATACGTAAGCATTTAGTGAAATTTGAGGCTTCTAGCTGTTAAAGTGGGGCTAAAATTGCGAAAATATATATATATACTATATATATATACTATATATACCACCATTTATATACTATATATACCACCGATCTTTATGATTTTTTCAGACAACAATATATGCTACATACGTAAGCATTCGTTGTAATTTGAAGCCTCTAGCTCTTAAAATAGGGCAGTAATTACGAAAAGTTTCTTATCTGAACAATCGGTTGTGGGGTTGTATATATACGACCGATCTCATCAATTTTTTCAGGCAACAATATGTGCAATATACGAAACTATATGGTGAAATTTGAAGCTTCAATCTGTTAAATTGAGTAAGATATGACAAAAATCCCCTTTTTCTGAAAAATCGGTTGTATGGAGGATATATGTTAGTGGTCCGATCCGGCCGGTTCCGACAAATGTCTAATCGGACACCCAAATACACCCGCTCACCAAATTTTATCAAGATATCCCAAAAATTGAGGGACTAGTTTGCATACAAACAGACAGACGGACATGGCTAAATCAACTCAGCTCTTCATCCTGATTATTTCGGTATACTTAATGGTGGGTCTATCTGTTTTCCTTTAAGGACTTACAATTTGGGCTTCGTGACGAAATTAATATACCATTTCATTTTCATGAACGGTATAAAAATAGGTAGGTACTTTGTGTGAGGATGCCTTCAGGGTTTTTGTGGTCTGCATGTAAAAACTATGACTTCGAATCACGTACTTCAAAAATATATGACGTAAACGTAACTATTTGATGAAATTTGATGAATTTTGAAGCTTATAGCCGTAAAAAAAGGGGCAAAAATGACAGTTTATATGAAGTATATAATATATATACCACCTGAACACAATTGGCGGGAATGAAACCAATTGTGTTTTGCGGAAACGAAATAAAAACAAGATAATTAGTGTTTAGGTCAGCAGGCTAACCCCAAAGGAAAATTAAGGGCCGGCCACCCTAATGCAATTTAATACAAAACCGCTTATTTGTTACGGCCGTTAGCACTTATACTAAAAGAAAAAGTGACGTTTCGTTAAGTTACCCCGCCAAAGGCCTGTTAGCTTTGGGGGTAAACGGAATGCGTGGAAAGGAAACTCTTTCACTTGGATTAAAACCGCAGCAGTTTACGCACGCTCGAACGTCTTGAAGCCGCAAGTTTAACCCACATCAAACGTCACACCGCCAGAAAGTAGAGTTCCTGAATATATTAAAGGTAACATTGTAGCAATTGCATGCTTGCTCCTTTAAACTCTCTCTCTGTTAATCTCCACTGCATATTTTATGAAATAAAGTCTATTGCAATTTTAATATTAATCACTGCCTTTCCTTCCTAACCTCCATCGAGAGAAACTAGTCTGGAATCCGCCAGCTCAAGTGTTCATGGTCCATCAGCGCCAGTAAAGGAATCAGAGATAAAGTCCACTAACAAAAGCGATACAATTTATCAAATACATTACTAGCAAAGCACAAATATAAGCGTTGACTACAAAGCCATTCCGGACACCAGCAACGGAATTTGTACAGCGTCAGAATTCATCACATCAATATTAAAAGCGTTTGGTTAAAAGGTATGTGCTCAAATTAAAAGTAACACAAATAAAAAAGTGTATAAGTTTTTTCATTTAAATCACATGCGGTGATAAAAGATTTGCTAAAAAAGTGACACAAGAGAAAAGTCTAAAAAATTGTTTGCTCATATTAATCACATGCGGTGATTGAAAAATTACTGAATAAACAGTGGTATTACAAAGCCATTTGTCTATCCAATACTCTCCCCCAACCGTGGTAAGAGGTATTGGACACAGCCTAAGGCTAGCAGTCAGTGGCTTTAAACTTCCCTTGAAACGTTGCACTGCACTGCACTTTCGGTTCTTGCAACCATCGTGGTTATAAATTATTATACAAATTTTGAGCTTATTCGTGACAAAAGGTACTTGTCCAACTTCTATGACACCAATTTGGTCGTTCTTAGAATATTGAAAAACTCGCTAACACAGTGCTTTATGCTCGTTAAAAATTTAAACGCGCAAACACAAACGCTTATTTTGCAATAGACCATTTATTGGCTCTAGCTACACGCGTTAATTGTGGCAAGCAAATTTTTCTTTGGACACTTAACACCAGCAATATTCATTTTAGCGGAGGAGACATAACCTCACATATTACATTGCACATCGGTCACACATACAGGCTCACTGGTTTTTCCTTTTAAATACAATATCTTCTTTTTCTTTAAAATCAGTATAAGTTGGGTTCGAGTCGTTTAATCCTCACATTTATATTAAATTTTTTGTTCACTTTATCTTTATATCACATATTTATTATATTATATCACACACGTATATAATTATTTTTCATAAAATCTGGTATTCAGTGGCGAAGAGCTGAAAATAACACTTTATTGCATATATATACATATATATTTGGTTATAATAAATTTTAAAAGATCATAAAGAGGTGATTCCAAAATTTTTCTTTTACGTGAAAGTTTGTTTTTGAGTGGTGGTGTTATGTTATTGAAACCCTACCCTTTGCTTCTGAGCATCAAACTCGAATTTGCTAATTAGGCCCTGCATAATTGTTCTTCTCTGTTAAATATCAAACGATATGGAGAAATTCATTAAATCAGCTGATGAGGTGGCGCAGATTGAGGCTGAATTCAACGACAAACCTCAAGCTGAACACACAAAATATACTCTAGCCATTCACCAAGATGAGTTAAAGAATAATTGGAGAAAGGCAAAGTTAGCTTATGAGGATCTCTTGTACTCTGAAACGGCAGAGAAAAAGGTGTTAGCGCAGGCCAAGCCGAAATACCAGGCGACGTATGCCGCATATGTACGCGGCAGTTCAACCATGGCTGAATTAATAGCAAAGCTAACTAAACGCGATAAGGAGGGAGAAGGGACACCTGATCCAGAACACAGCATGCGACTACCTCCGTTCGATACGGATGTATTCAAAGGAGACTACCTCTCCTGGCCAATGTTCCGTGACATGTTCACGGCAATATACATACGGAATAAGCGCCTCACCCCAGTTGAGAAGTTATTTCACCTCAACCAAAAACGGCAGGGTGAGGCAAGGGATATAGTGAAAAATGCCCACTTACAAACGAAGGGTTTGACACAGCGTGGAAGAATTTAGGGAAAAGATATGAGAATAAACAATTAAAAATATTATTCAATCTTGAAAGCGTAGAAAGTGAGTGTGGCACCGCGATTAAAACACTTCAGCGGGAAATAAATAACTGCATCTCAGCTCTAAAAGCTCATCAAATTGAGATAGGCAATTGGGATGCGATATTCACATATCTATGCTCCACCAAACTACCCGAAAGCACGCTAGCTTTATGGGAACAGACCATAGAGAATAAAACTGAAATTTCAAAATGGGAAGATATGGATAAATTTTTATCGAATAGGTTCCAGACCTTGGAAACAGTCTCAGGATTAACAGGCAGCAAAAATCCCAAAGCTCCCAAACAACTACCACCCAAACATAATAATGATTCGTCTCAAAAGAAAGTAAGCGCCTACCAAGCAAGTGTAGCCAGAAACACTTGCAGATGCTGTAAGAAAAACAGCCACAAGCTGTCACAATACCAAAGCTTCCAACGGCTCTCTGTCGTAGACAGAGTGGCATTTGTAAAAGACAGTAGGGGGTGTCTGAATTGCCTCTCAGCGAAACACACAGTCTCCAAATGTACGTGCTCCTTTAATTGTAGCATTTGCCATCTAAGGCATCATACACTTCTGCATATTCAACAAAATGCGGGCACGAGTGCAAGACCAACCACAACCCAACAAACACAGTTAGATCAAAGTCCATCTACTTCGGCACAGGCTCAGGCCCAATGTCAGTTTGCCACGGCAAATAATCAACCAACCAACTTCAATTCCTGTTTCGCAAATACAAGCAAGGGGGTTCTATTAGGTACTGCGCAAGTCAATATCTTTTATAACAACGAAAACTTTTCGGCCCGCGCCCTAATAGACTCCAGATCAGAGTGCTCGTTCATTTCGGAGCGACTTAAAAGAAGAATAAATCTACCCAGTCGGAAGCTAAATGCACAAGTGTCAGGGATAAACAACACCGTGTCAGACCAAGTGAAAGAGGCATGCTTCATTCATTGCAATCATCATTTCCATGGCGGGGGATGCGACGTCCGCCGACATATTGCGTAAAGTGAGAAGATGCGACGAATTAAAATCCCTGGGTGATGACGTCAAAACGATTAGAAGAACGGCGAAAGGAGGGCTGTTACTAGAGCTGAAAAAATCGCAAGATGGGAAAAGAAGCGCGTACCAAGCAGAAATTTAAGCGGTACTAAAGGACTCGGCTAAAGTTATAACAAAGTCCCAAATGGTCACGCTACAGTGCAGAGATCTCGATGAGATTACTACGCCCGAGGAGATTTGCAGCGCCCTCCACCAGCAATGCAACATCAAACTTCCAGATGTGGCTGCCATAAAAACCATACGCACAGGGTACAGTGGCACGAAGTCGGCACTTATAAGCCTTACAGCGGATGATGCCAAGGCGGTTCTTAATACGCAAAGAATCCGGGTAGGATGGGTTTCCTGCCGAATTAGAGAGCTCAAGCAAGAAAAACGCTGTTATAGGTGCTGGGGCTACGGGCATATAGCTCAGAAATGTAAGGAGACTGTAGATAGGTCCAGCCTATGCAGGAAATGCGGCCAGGAAGGTCATAAGGCTGCAAGTTGCGAAAATGCACCGAAATGCGCGCTATGTGGGGGACAACATTCAGCCGGCAGTTTTAAATGCCCACAACGAGAGGGCATCAAATTGGCTGTCTCATGAGGGTATTGCAGCTCAATTTAATCCATTGCGAGGCAGCCCAAGAGCTATTATCCCAAACAGTCTATGAAGGAGAATATGACATAGTGGTACTCTCTGAACAATACAAAAATCGCCAGGAGCAGGGTTGGCTCTCAGATTCAGCAGGGAAAGCCTCAATTTGGGCACCAGGAAATTTCTCCCACAGGAAATTATGACGCCAACGGTAGCAGGATTCACGTGGGCAAAAATCAACGGTATATACGTCTTCAGTTGCTATGCCCCTCCGGGCATGACCATCGCCGAGTTCGAAGACATGATACGGGATCACCATTGAAGCACGAGGTAAACACCCGCTTTTAGTGTGTGGAGACTTCAATGCATGGTCATCTGTGTGGGGAAGTAGACGAACCAACGAAAGAGGGAGAGTTCTCCTCGAAAGCCTTACTTCTTTGAAGCTAGAACTCCTAAATGAACCGGGGATATATACCTTCGATACAGGTACCAGACGATCCATTATAGATCTCACCTTCGCTAGCAGCGAAATAGCAAGACGAGCAAAATGGTCCATAAGCAACGTCTACACACACAGCGACCATAAAGCTATTAGCGTAGAGCTGCTCGAAACACCACGAAACAGCACCTTTTCGACCCACAAATATTTGACATTATTTGGAAGGACGCCATAGTACGAGAATCGCATGCGGAAGACCAGTCGGTTCAAATCACTAAGTTGCTATGTATGGCATGTGATGCTGCCATGCCGAGAAGAAGCGGAAAAGCATAGCGCACTCCGGTATATTGGTGGAATGACGAAATTGCGGAAGAGCGTAGAAAATGCCACAAAGCACGAAGAATAGCGCAGAGGGCACGCTCATCACCACGATATGCAGAGCTACACAGCACCTATGTCGCACAAAGAAAGGCACTTAAAAATGCCATAAAAAAGACCAAGAAGTTATGCTTTAGGGAACTGCTGGATAATGTCGACCTAGATCCTTGGGGATCAGCCTACAGAACTGTGATGGCCAAAGTTAAAGGACCGATATCACAGCAACCTACGTGCCCGATACTGATGAATATTATTGTTGAAACACTTTTCCCGGCGCAAGATCGCTGGACTTATCCAAGCGAGGATCTAGAAAATACGGAAATTCCGCAAATTACAGAGCAAGAGGTGCTGGACGCTGCAAAAAGAGTTGCTGATAACAAATCACCAGGACCCGACGAAGTACCAAGCATAGCCCTTAAAGCCGCGATTACAACTAGGGCTACATTATTTACTGATCTTTTTAATGCCTGTATGCAAGGAGGCGTGTTCCCTCGCCCGTGGAAACGACAAAGACTTGTCCTATTGCTGAAACGTGGTAAACAGCCGGACCAACCATCCTCATATACGCCACTTTGTATGCTGGATTCCCTAGGGAAGATTTTCGAGCGTATAATTAGTGAGCGCCTACAGCTGACACTAGAAAGACCAGGTGGCTTATCGAATAGTCAATATGGATTTCGCAAATCAAGACCCACCGTAGATGCAATACAAACAGTCGTCAATATAGCTAGAGAAGATATCTCTGGAGGCCAAAATAAAAGGAAGTTTTGTGCACTGATTATGTTGGACATCAAGAATGCTTTTAACACTGCGAACTGGATGCAGATAATGGCAGCGCTGCAAAGCTTCGGCACTCCAGCTTACTTACGCAGAATTATAGGTAGCTATCTTAAAGACAGAGTATTTCTTTTTGACACGGATCAAGGAGCAAAAGAGTACAAAACCACAGGAGGCGTCCCACAGGGATCTGTTCTCGGTCCAATGCTTTGGAATGTAATGTATGACCGGGTGCTAAAGATAGATCTACCAGAAAACACGCAAATTGTGGGATATGCTGATGATATTGCAGTGGTAGTAGTGGTCAAGAAACTGGACCTTCTTCAAGCATTATGTAATGACGAAGTAGCAAGAATAAAGGAATGGCTGACCAATACAGGACTGGAGTTGGCTAGCCAAAAGACGGAAGTGGTATTAGTAAGCTCAAAACGGTCGGCGAACGAGTTAGTCTTAACTGTCGGGGATCATCAAATCACCTCAAAGGATTCCTTAAAATACTTAGGAGTGCACATTGACTCTAAGTTAACTTTCAAAGAGCACTTCAGAGCGGTGGGGGAGAAAATTACCAAAGTTAATGGATCACTTATGGGAATAATGCCTAACATTGGTAGTCCGAGCGCAGCTCCAGTGTGGTATGGATTTAAACAGACCCATAAAAAAAAAGTATATATTAGCAGCGTACCGACTTGCTTCTTTAAGAATAGCAAGTGCTTATCGGACGGTGTCCGACGACGCGATCCTGGTTCTAACCCGAAAAATCGCAGTGGACTTACTGGCAAGCGAAATGGCCGATCTGTATAACACTAATATCGAGGGACCATCTGAAGAAGACAAGAAAAGAGCAAGGACACAAACAATAGCTAAGTGGCAAGAACGGTGGGAGGCCTCGAGTAAAGGGCGTTGGAACGTAGCTCAATGGAATGAGCGGAAGCACGGCGAACTGAACTACCATCTCACGCAGATAATGAGTGAACATGGCGGTTTCAAAGAGTATTTATGGAAGCGTAGGATAGAGGAAGATCCTCATTGCCCAATGTGTACCACAGAGTTAGAAAACGCAGAACACGTCATGTTCTACTGCCCCCGTTTCCACGAAGAAGGACTCACCTTGCATGGAGTCTTTGGGGAGGAACCTACCACGAGAAATTTAGTTTCACATATGTGCAACAGGAAAGAATGCTGGACTGCAGTGAGGGAAATGGCATTTATAGTAATGACACGCCTGCTGGATGCTGAGAGGGAGCGCAGAGAAATGCGCATGCGAAGCAGTGGCGATTAAATGGACACTCAGAGCAAATAGCGGGAACCTGGACGAAAGTGGTGCCGGGGTGGGCGACGGTTCCAGAACGGGGCTCTTTTTTAGTCTACGGACACACGGTTGCTGCGACGGCAGCAAATATGGTGCATTAGGCATTTTTCAGCCTCCCCGCAAAAAAAAAAAAAAGGCATGCTTCATTCAGTTGCGGTCATCAATAAACCCGAATGTACGCATACACAACACCGCATTGGTTTTAGCCCAGCTTACTGGAAATCTACCAACCTGTCAAATTGACTCCATGACACACCAAGTTTTCCCGGACTTGGTGCTAGCAGATCGGACGTTCTTTGTGAATGAACAAGTAGATCTTATTCTGGGTGGGCATATTTACGCGCAGATAATGCTAGGCGGTATACGGAGAAATGTTTTAGGCACCCTCCTTGCGCAGGAAACAGTATTTGGCTGGATATTAACTGGCCAAACGGAAACGGGCAGCCCAGCTGGCAGGTGTGTGTCATTTTCTAATGAGGTATCACTGGATAAACAAATAGCATCCTTTTGGGAGCTGGAAGACATTCCCAAAAACCATATTTATACCAAAGACGAAAATCACTGCGAGGAGTTGTATCAAAAAACCACCAAAAGAAATAAAGATGGCAAATACATCGTGTCTTTGCCTTTTAAGCAGGATTTTAAAAAGGGTATCTCATTAGGACCGTCGCTAAAGAGCGCGTGCTCACAATTTTTCAGAAATGAAACCCGGTTAGCGAAAAATCCCGAATTGCAGACGGAATATAACCGAGTCGTATCAGAATATGAAACGTTAGCTCATATGGCACGAGTAGAAGAGCATGTTCCGGCAGATACATGCGACAACTATTTTTTACCCCATCACGCAGTAATTAAGGAAGAAAGCACCACCACTAAAGTGAGAGTTGTTTTTAACGCCTCCTGTCCTACTGCTAATGGAATCAGTTTAAATGATGTCCTTCATTCAGGCCCAGTCCTTCAGAGTGATCTAACAATTCTCATACTCCGTTGGAGATTGTTCCGATACGTATTCAACAGTGACATCGAAAAGATGTACCGGCAGATATTGCTAGAGCCCAGGGACACCAGGTATCAACGCATCGTCTTCAGGTCATCCACCAGCGAACCCATCAGCATATACGAATTGAAGACGGTGACCTTCGGAGTAAGCTGCGCGCCCTACCTGGCCATAAGGACCCTTCTTCAATTAGCAGAGGACGTAGAGGAAACCTATCCCATCGCATCGGACATCCTACGACAGTTTATGTATGTCGACGACGTTTTAGCGGGCGGACACACCATTGCCACAGCCACCAAGTCACGGGACGAAATCCAAGCGGCATTACAATCAGCCGGCTTTTCCCTCAGGAAGTGGACTTCAAATTGCGATCAACTAATGGAAGGTATTCCAAGATCGCACTTATTAAATGAAAACTTTTTAAACTTTGATGATGCTAGCATGGTTAAAGCCTTAGGGATTAGGTGGAATTCCCACTCTGACTATTTCTATTTTTCTACGAAACCCATAGACAACCAAGTCGTGTTCACAAAGAGAACAATATTGTCTGCTATAGCAAAATTATTTGATCCACTAGGTTGGCTAGGGCCACTTATTATTACCTCGAAAATCATTATGCAAGGTATTTGGCTGGAAGGCACGGGCTGGGACGAAGCCGTATCTCCCGCGGTATTAGATAGATGGCATGATTTTTTAGAAAGCTACAGACATATTGAAAGCATTCGTATACCACGTTGGGTACAGTTTTCCCCGGTAGCGAGCAGCGAACTACATGGCTTCTGCGATGCTTCCGAGAAAGCATACGCAGCCGCAATATACTTGAGGGTACAAGTTGATAATCATGTGTTCGTAAATCTGCTCTACGCAAAAACCCGTGTAGCCCCGGTGAAGACTATATCACTACCCCGCCTTGAACTATGTGGTGCGGTCCTGCTAGCAGAAATAGTACAGTCAGTCGCGAAAAATCTTAATTTTAACAACCATACAACCTATCTATGGACGGATTCGACAATCGTCCTTGCATGGATTCGCAAGCCCCCATGCTCGTGGTCCACTTTCGTTGCCCATAGGGTGACAAAAATAATCGACAAAGTAGGGAAAGAAAACTGGCTTCATGTCGACTCGGCATCAAATCCGACAGATCTCGCAAGTAGAGGGATACCCGCTGAAGATCTTATCAACAAAGCCCTGTGGTGGGAGGGCCCTTCTTGGCTTCATGAAGATAGTTCAAATTGGCCTACCCAAGAAACAGAATATACCACCACGTCAGAAGAAAAGCGGGTCCAGTTACACTCATCAATAGTAGATACAGACTCTGATATCCTCACAAGATTTTCTGACCTCTCGAGAGCTTTGAAAGTACTATCCTACGTCTGGAGATTCTTCCAAAGAACTAACCCAAAAACAAGAGCGTCATTTCAGTCGAAGTCTTGCTCAATTTCGTCGAGCGAAATAAAAGCAACGACCCAACGTCTGATTATTATCTATCATTATGATATTATGGGGAGGAGTATTCAGCCTTAAGATCTAAAAAACTTATAGGAGCAAAGAGCGAGGTACTACCACTGAACCCATTCTTAGATGAAAGGGGGGTTATGAGGGCAGGCGGCCGCCTCGAAGCTTCCGAAGATATCCCGTATAACGAGCGACATCCAGTCATTTTGCCGTATAATTGCCAGTTGTTGCGTCTTATTGTAAAGTTTACCCATAGGATCTTACTCAATGGGGAAAACCAACTTATGCTACGCATCATCCGTAAGCAGTATTGGATACCACGGGTCAAGAACATGATAAAATCGACAATCCACAATTGCAAGGAATGTACGATTTACCAAAAACGTGTTCAAACCCAGCTAATGGGAATTTTACCCAAGGAGAGAACTACGTACTCACGGGCATTCACAAACACAGGAGTTGATTTTGCGGGACCCTTCGATATAAAGAACTTTCGAGGGCGAGGTTGTAGAGTGTCGAATGGGTATGTGTGCTTGTTCGTTTTCTTTGCAACGAAAGCGATTCACCTGGAACCCACCTCCGACCTCAGCACCCAATCATTTTTAGCAGCATTTGCGAGGTTCGTATCGCGAAGAGGCTTGCCTAGTAAAATGTTTTCCGACAATGGCACGAATTTTGTCGGGGCTTCTAGAGCACTTAAAGCGGAAATGATGGAATTCCTACAAAATGCCCGCGATTACACCCTATCCAAGTACTCACATCAATCCTTATCTGGCACTTCATTCCCGCATCAGCTCCTCACATGGGGGGACTGTGGGAGGCGGGAGTGAAAAGTTTTAAAAGCCACTTCACAAAAATCGCCTCAAATTGCAAATTTACCTTTGAGGAGTTTGCAACCTTGCTATGCAGGATCGAAGCCTGCCTCAACTCCCGACCATTGAGCCCCGCGTCAAACAATGCATCAGACCTGAAGCCACTAACCCCAGTTCACTTTCTGGTAGGAGGACATCTCTTATATCCACCAGAACCTGACGCCAGCGAAAACTCTGCCTCCATCATAAATCGATGGCAAAAGTTAAAATCCCTACATCACTCCTTCTGCAAGAGGTGGAAATCGGAATACTTCTCTGAACTGCAGAAAAGAAATAAATGGAGATTTCCCAAAACGAACCTTAAAATCGGGGACCTGGTCGTAATCAAGGAGGACAATTTGTCTCCAAATGAATGGAGACTCGGACGGGTGGTCAAATTACACCCAGGAACTGACGATCGCGTCAGAGTGGTCGACATCATGACTGCGAAAGGCCAGATCACCCGACCCTTGGTAAAACTCATCATCTTACCATCCCAGCGCGATGAGGCAGACGAATCTGCTGCATCCAAGTAAAACTTTAACCCAAATCTTCGCTTTATTATACGCATGCGATACAAGTGTTTCCTTAAATGGGAAGCATCAAATACTACGACTCATAATATACCCATTCTTTCACAAGGAGATCCCTGTTTTTTTGTAAAATTTATCGTTGATGTAATTTTTTTATTTTAGCGACCGACCATACAAAAACCATACGGAAAAATGGGAAATCGGCTTAAAATGTTTCGAGGATAATTAATTATTTAATAAGGATTTAATATCAGAATTTGGTCTGCACCATATGGACCACGCTTACGGATTCCTCAGGACCCTAAACTTATGAATGTAAACATAAAAAACCAAACATTAGACGAACGTAGTCAACCAGATGAACAGACCGATGTTGTCGCATTCAAGGAATGTTGCCGTTTGCTTGAAAATAAAGCTTTAAAAACTTGTATGCATTCAAGACGCTATCAATGCACTAGATTACTGCAACAGTTCGTCGTAATACACAAGAATTTCGTTTGAAGGAAGATTTGAGAAAGTTACTTAGTACTGCTAAAACACAGGAAACCACTTTCAAAAGTGCATATAGTAAAAATATCAACAACAGATAACACTTCCGTAATGAACTAACAAGGTCCTTGCAATTTAACATTACAAGAGAAGATAGAAATGTTCCAACAGCTTCTCAATCAAGAAATCACTGCCATAGTTGCAGCGACTCATAAACGACGGCATTATGCCAAAACCCGCAGACATGATTTCACAAACAACCACAGCAACGCTAATTCTCCTGCGTATAGCCGATACACATTGTACTGATGCCAAGATTGCATGATAGGTTGCACTATTCGAAAAACGTGACAGTATTGTTATGCCTCTCCCTCTAATACGAAGACCAGCTCAGACACATCGAAAAAAAAATAAAACAATAATAAAGAATATAAGCGCTTTGCCTCTAATGAATGAGAGCGTACAGTGCACCGCAGTACCTACACCTACAACAGCTGACATATCAGGCTTTGATGCTGTTATATGATCACCGCAGAAGCAACCTCATCATCCCACCTCCCCGGTCACATAAACTAATGAAACACATTTGCTAGTTTCACCTATTATTGATTTACCCGACGATGTGAATTCTCAAACATATTCAGCATTTCCGGCAGAGGCGCCTGTGGACTTTAGCGAAAAGCCCTCTGCAGATTTGAAGCATTGTCCATGTGAAGTACCTATGCAAGGCGCCGTTTGACGGCTTCATTAAGTCGCCTAACTGAAAAAGATTTTCATTTGGCATGAAATTAAACAAATGGAGATTCCATACTCTTTTCGGTGAAGATAGTTATGACGAGTTCGCAACTTGTAGTCCATCAATTGAAGTGGACGAAATGCTTATAAATAGTTGTATACGTCGCATTTCGCCCTGGATTGATAGTGAAGAATTTGATGAAACCGATGCGTGACGGTTTAATTGCTAATTGTTGATGTCTCAAGTACCCGGGTAAATCATTTTATAACAAATCAATTATTAAAACATAAGACATTACCCGAGTTATTTCTATGATCAGACCATTCTTTAACATACGGTAATGCACAATCGTGAAACTACCCTAGGACTGACTATTTTTCGCAATTAACGAGACTTCAACATTTACTGCATGAATAACATATAGTTTCAAAAGCTCCTCCTTTTGGCTTTTTGGGAGATTAAGCAATAACACCTGAGAAGCAATCGCAATTATGCGTGACAAATTATACACCTTGTAAAACGTTACCAAAGAAAAAAAAAAAAACTTTGACAAGTGTGAAAATTTATTAAAATTATTGGATTATTGGAAAATTGCATTTCCCAATTAAAACTAAAGAAATTAATAAATGTAAATAACTTCACATGCCTCGGAGCCGAATGAGTGAAGCAGAAGTACTTAAGTCGGAAATAGCAGAAAAATATCCCTGTGAAAGTGAACCCCGAGAACAACTTTTATAAATCTCCACTCGATGTGGTGGAGGCGAGCGAAATCCAATAGAGAGATAGTGGTATACCAATGTATGATTCAACTGGGTATTTACTTTCACGCACAACTAAACATAAAAAAGTAATAATAACATACATATGTGCAATTTAAATAAATAAATAAGTGGACTGAAGCAAAATAAGTGATGGCCGGCAGAATGCGTAATACAACAAAAGTTAAAGCACTTATTGAAAGTTGTCGAAGCGAAGGCAAATGGCAGCGAGTTATCGAATTGACAGAGGAACTCAAAACGGGATCGCCCAATAATGATTGTCTTGCAAACTTTTAATTGGGGAGGCGAAGCTCGAAAACTACCTCGAAGAAAATGCACCCATCGAAAGTAATTTTGCCGAAGCCAAAACTGGCCTGCAAGAAGCACGGCGTTGTTTACAATTAGTCACTGGAGAAAATGGGCAAAAAGCAGGCATTTCATTGGATGCATACATATCTGCTGCTAGCCAAACTTTGCTACGCCTGTGGTGAATATGAGAAAAGTTTAGAAAATTTTGTTAAAAGCTGAACTCAATACATTAGCGGAAAAGGAGTTGACGCTACGTAGTTTAAAAATTTTAGCAGAATCCTATGCCATAAAAGGTCTGTGCTTGGAAAATCAAACCAGTAAACCGTGTTCAAAATTTAAAAAGGCGGAAAAGGAAGGAGAAATGATCACTTGTTTCGAGCGTGCCACGGATTTGGGACTGTTGTATTTGTAAGAGCAGGATATTGCTACATATTCCTCGGCAACTAATAGCGCAGCTAATGCAGGTTCTATGCTGGCCATAAATAGCACAAGCAATTTGAGTGGTTTACAGTCATCTTTAGGTGGTAGTAGTTTAAACATATCCACGGCCATACCTGCCAATCCTGCACATGAACTTCATCGTCGCATGGGTGCCTTACTCGAAACGGCGCTGCAACGTGCACCAATTGTACTAATCAAAGCTGGTAAATTGCAGGAGGCTACCGAATGCTATCGCGCTATGTTAAATGCAATTGAAACCAAAACAACCCAGTCATTACGCCTCACTTTAGAACGCAAATTAGCTGACGTATTATTGCGTGGTGTGTCTGGAACTATTTATTCAGCTCCCTTCACTAAAAAGCCAATAGGACAGGTGCTCCGTTCGACAGCAACAAAACGTCTGTGGAAACCGCGTAAATATGCGGCGAAACCATTTACACCACGCCACACCTAATCAATCACGGCCACATACTCCAGAGACACCAGTGCCGCTTGTCTGCGTTTTCGTTGTTTCGTGTATCTTTACCCAACTATTATAATATATAGCTAGAGGTGCCCCTTTATTATGCATATTTGTTTCCCAACCCTGCACTTGAGACGTATTATTGAGACTGAATGCTATCTTTCGGCGTTCTTGCTCGATAAAGCAACCATTACCATTTCGACACTCTTTAAGATGTCTCTTCAGTGCCAATACTGTTCGAACAATTAAATCGCTGAAAGCTAAAGATGATGATTCATGTGCCAAGTATTCTAAAATTTGGCTGCATACATGTTCAGTCGTCGATGACATTAACAGGCAGTTTCTCTGTGACCATACGGTTGGCTATCCTATTATTGCTTCGATAATTTGTATGCGGCAGAAAACCTGAAATTAGAAGAAAAGACAAATTCATTAATAGTAATAATAAATAACAAATCAATTACAATACTTACCGCTCTGCTACCGTACAACCTCGTGGATTTTTTCATAATGACATTTCTCATTCAGGAAATGCCTTTAATAAATAACTAATCAACAGTGATGCCAACACCCATGGCCGCATTAATTGGCACTTGACTCACCCTGCACCATTTTAGGCCAAAAAGCCAAATGTACCAAATATTCTGATAGATCGTTAATAGCAAATAAGACGTTGCTATTCAATGAAATACCAATTCAGAAATTAGACCAACTCTATTAAGAATGAATGTATGAGGTGAAAAATTAGTACAAGGGAAGGGGTAATAACCGATCTAACCGCCAGTGTAATAATGTCCACACATTAATCCAGCAAAGTTTTGCACCTTGTTGGTGCCCGGCAAAAACGCTTTCGTCATTCCACGTCATCTGACTAGTCATTTTACGGTCATGGGTTGTATTCATAGTCACATTTGCATGGGCGTGGTAAAGTTTTATGAACAAATTTTTTGTTGGTGGGAGCCCAGGGTGGTTTATAGTAAACATCACCACCATTTATAGCAAGGTTCTGCACTTTAAAATACACTAGACGACACAAATATAACCCCAAATCTTGAGCTTTGTTTCTAAATTTTGTATACCTAAATTTGTATACCTATTTTTGTATACCTAAATTTGTATACCTAATTTTGTATACCTAGATTTGTATACCTAAGTTCGAAAATTTGTTCTGAAATTTGTATACCTAAATTCTAAATTTGTATACTTGGTTCCGAAAAATTTTATAAGTCACAATTTTGAGGTAATCTCGTCACTCAGCCACAACCAGATATTTTTTTTGAAAAATTATCAATACATATATAATATGACTTAATGAGTCTCACTGCAGGCATCATGACCCGCTACGGCCAATTGCGCAAGGTATATGAAAAAAAGGCCAGCTACTTCAAGGACCCATGCCATTTGTGTTCCGCTAGGCATCCGATCCGTCTATGCCCAGTCTACCGTTCAAAGACGCCTGAGGAACGGATGCGCGAAGCTCTTCAAGGCAATTATTGTGGCAATTGCCTCTCCATGGCGCATCGCACGGCTGGATGCACAAGCAACGGGAGATGTCGGCGATGTGCCGAGAAACACCACACCACCTTTCACGTGGATGAGCAAGCCAAAGCCTCGCGTGAGCCGTACAAGCCGTGGAGCGTACAGGTAGAGGAGGAAGAACTCGAGAACCTCGAATGGGCGTTATCACTATACGCCTCCGATATTGAGGCAGAGGAGATGGAACGAGAAACCACGGAGAGGGACGGAACCACTGCCCTTCCGACTCTCCGTTAGATCGGAACCACTGCCCTTCCGAATATCAGGGGATGGGAACCACGGCTCTTCCGACCCCTGCTACAACATGAGCGCCAACAGTCGAACAGAACCCCTCACCGTCGACGCCGACAACGACAACGCCCCCAGCTGGCCAACAACAACACAAATCGCCGCCACGAAGCCATCACGACTAGCCTGCCTCGCTCTACGTCGACCGCCGCCGATTCTCGAGGAGTCAATGCCACTCGCCAGCTAAGGACGCCGCTAACGTTCCGCAGTGGACGTACAGGGCTGGACCCTGTCGCTGGACCGGTACTGCGGCCCATGATCTCGCTTTCGCCGACCGCTATCGTCAAAATAGAAGCTGGAGGACGACTACATCTGGTGCGAGCATTGATCGATGTTTGTTCGCCGTCAACCGTCATATCGGCCGACTTGGTCCGGGATCTGCGGCTGGACGAAACTCGAGTGGGTAGCCAGATAGGCTGTGTGGTGTGTCTGCGGGGGAAGCACGGCGATAACAAACGCATTGCGACCCGTGCCGTCGTCACACCACATTTCCACCGAGTGGCGCCTAGTCACTGCCTGGATCCAGCCATCGCGGCTATGTATACACACATCTGTCTCGCCGATCCCAAATTCTACGTAGCGTCGCCAGTACGCCTAGTTCTCGGGGCAGACGTATATGCCGACATTATGCTGAATCAAGTTCTGCCAGCGTCATTCGGCCCGCTCTTGGCGCAAAGCACGATATTCGGCTTCGTGCTCTCTGGAGTATCCAGAGCCTAAAGGGTCGCAGATAAATTAAAAAAAAAAATGAATTTTGATTTTGCCTTTAAATTATGAATTTTGTAATAAAGAACATGTTATACTTTGAACTCATGCCTACAGTCTGTCCATCCACAAATTTCTCATCTTTCTCCCTCTAGATGTTGTCTACTCTAGCAGCAGGGCAAGGCGAGGTTGCGTACCGCAAGGGGGCCGGCATGTTTAGGCCAGCAGGCTAACCCCAAAGGAAAATTAAGGGTCGGCCACCCTAATGCAATTTAATACAAAACCGCTTATTTGTTGCGGCCGTTAGCACTTATACTAAAAGAAAAAGTGACGTTTCGTTAAGTTACCCCGCCAAAGGCCTGTTAGCTTTGGGGGTAAACGGAATGCGTGGAAAGGAAACTCTTTCACTTGGATTAAAACCGCAGCAGTTTACGCACGCTCGAACGTCTTGAAGCCGCAAGTTTAACCCACATCAAACGTCACACCGCCAGAAAGTAGAGTTCCTGAATATATTAAAGGTAACATTGTAGCAATTGCATGCTTGCTCCTTTAAACTCTCTCTCTCTGTTAATCTCCACTGCATATTTTATGAAATAAAGTCTATTGCAATTTTAATATTAATCACTGCCTTTCCTTCCTAACCTCCATCGAGAGAAACTAGTCTCGAATCCGCCAGCTCAAGTTTTCAATTAGTAAACTTACGTTTTTGTTTGTATGAAATATTCCAAAATGAAAACTCGGCAAACGCAGGAACAGCTGGTAACTTGTTGACTTGCAAACTCAATCAGAGCCGACGGCAACTTCCAAATCGCCACCGAACCCCGAATTTTCTCTCTTAACGAAAGAAAATGCTGGATCAAGAGGACGACTGGAAGTTAGCCGTTGCTTGCTGACAAACGAAAAAATAGTTAAGTCGAGGGCGGCTACCCGGTAGGAAATTAATTAGGCCACTGGCCTAAACATGCCGGTCCCCTTGCCATGGGCAATATTCGAAATGCCAATACCAGCCGGTTTGACTTGAAATTTTGAAATGAACATTCAATTGAAAAAAGGAAGAATCTGCTATAAGAAGTTATAGAATGAACATTTGCATAAATTAAAATTTAACAATTTGAAAATTTGAAAACTTGAATACAGCAAACTTGACTTACGAAGCTAGTCAATTAAAGTTTGTACATATTTACATAAGTATTCGAAATTTAAATGGCAAATTTAAAATGAATAAAAAATGAAAGATGTTGCTGCCGTGGAGCCGGAAATGACCAAACCGAATATGGTCGGTTGCAATAACAGGCTTCCTATCGATGAAGTTGTTGTGCCGCTCACCATGATTTTGGCGTACACGTCTGCGCCGATTACGAGCCGAATTGGCGACGAGACATAAAATGTTGGATCTGCTAATCGCATGAATTGCAATGGCGTAGCAATCTTGGGTCCAGATTGGTTCGTGGACTTATTTTCGCATACCCCTCAACTACCGTCGCCAGTGTCGAGATCCGCTCGGTTGTGCCATGTTTTCCACGAAATATTATGTGACGACTTTTACTGTGGCCACGCCCTGCACGATCCAGTTGAATTTCTCGTGCTAGCTCTTTGTCGATAGTCGTATTCGGAGAACACGGGTCAATGAGTGCCCACACAAGGTGAAGTCGGCCACCGGACTCAATTTTGACTATGGCGGTAGGTGCTATCCGCTCGAGGGTGGTCAAAATTGGTGCAGATGCAATTGATGCTACTCTCCCTGCTCGAAATCCTTTCGGTGTTGCGCGTTGGATGGTGAGCGATTTGATCTCGTTGGCTCGATTAGGCTCTTTCCGCGTATACGGTTTGCGTTAGGAGCTCTGTGATCATTGCGACGTTTGGACGGTCGGAAAGTATTTGATGCCGAGCCGCCCTGTCGCCAATTTTTCTGCGGAGCAGGACGAGATGCTGAGCTTGCCAAACGTTGACGAAGTGGTGTACGAAAGTCTCTACCTGTAAGGCTTCGTGGTATCGGCGATTGGCAAGTATTTAATGTCAAGTCGCACGACCGCCTTTCATGTTGGAGCAGCGGGCGGAAAGTATTTAATGCCGCGCCACAGCCTTCTATTGGAAGAACGCCAACTGCCTCACTTTGCTCCAACTCCTCTTCCTCAACCTGTTGAGCCCACGATTTTGTCTCCTCAGTGACGTGAATTGACAGAGTGTTGCCAGAATCGTCTTCTACGTTGCGGCAGCGAGACTGCAGCGTTGTCGTCGGTCGAGCGTTTGCCACGGCCTCGATATGTAGGGTGGTATGGTGTTTCTCTCCACAATAATGACAACGTGCCGTGCTCGAGCACGTTTCCATGCGACGGAATGGCGACAACAGTTGGGGCAGTACTTGTAGATGAGTACCATCCTCAACCTCTCCTCTGGTGACTTAGAACGATATGGTGGGAATAGCCGTATACCATGGTGGCTGTTGCACAGGCGGCATGGAATCGGGAAGGAATCCGACCTGTTGCGTGCAGCGACAAAACGAGACATTCTGTAATGAAAAGAAATCGTTTTAATCGAGAAAATAATGAATTAGAAAGTAGGCGACGGGTGGGTGATGAGCATGGAGGCGAGGTGTTTTGTCAATTAATTTCCGGATTCGTTCGTTGGTAGTCGGACCAGTTTCACGATTGGTTGAGTGACTAGTCCTTTCTCGGTGCGAACCTTCACTACTCGGACGCGATTGTCCGCACCGCGATGTATATCGACGACTCGGCCAAGTCGCCATTCGTTTGGAGGCACGTTATCTTCACGGATCACGACGAAATCATCCGCTTTCATGTCCGGTTGCTATCGCTTCCACTTAGTCCTCTTTTGCAGCTCCGTAAGGTATTTGTTCTTCCATCGTTGACAGAATGAATGATGCAATGCTTTCATCTTTTGCCATCGGTTAAACACTGATGCTGGATTCTCGTTAACCTCAATCTCCGGGGGAGATAACAGAGGGGCGCCTATAAGAAAAGTCCAGGAGTCAATGGTTGTAAGCTCGATGGGTCATTTGAAGCGGGACTAAGAGGTCTTGAGTTAAGACAAGCCTCAATTCTACATAAAAGTGTCGAAAACTCTTCAAACGTATATTTGAGTCCAGATGCTACTTTTCTAAAATGGGTTTTAAAGCTCTTCACGCCAGCCTCCCATAAGCCTCCCATGTGAGGAGCTGATGCGGGTATGAAATGCCAAGAAATTTCTTGACAGAAGTACTTCGAAAGAAGTGCAGTATGATAATTAGATATAAAGGCCTTAAATTCAGCCTTTAGGGATATAGATGCTCCAACGAAGTTGGTTCCGTTGTCTGAATATATATTTTTAAGACATCCTCGGCGCGACATAAACCTAGAAAAGGATGCTACTAAGGTGGTAGTGCTAAGGTAATTTGTGGGTTCTAAATGAATGGCCTTCGTTGCGAAACAAACGAAAAAACAAACGTACCCCTTTGTAATAACACAAGGTCTACCTCTATAGTTTTTTATCTCGAAATGACCTGCAAAATCAACGCCGGTATTTGTAAATGCCCTAGAAAAAGTCGTGCGTAACTTTGATCCGAGGGATCCAATATTGTGCTCGAATAATGCGCAACAATAACTGATGTTCTCCATGAATTGATAACTCATGGATAAACTTCACTAACAAGCGTGAGTCATGGCAGTTATACGGCAGAAGGATTGGGTGCCGTTCTTTGTAACTGAGATCTCGCGACGCTCCGAGACAACCTGCGATTCTTAAAACTCCGCTTGAGTCGATAAATGGATTTAAGGTTAGAATTTCGCTTTTAGCGCTTATCGCAAGTCCGGATATTAAATTCGAAACCTCCGCTGAAAAATGTTGTTGCTGGCAGAGGGCAATTATTCGCTGGGTTGTACCTTTTATTTCCTCCGCAGAGATTGATACAGAAGCTGCTTGAAACATTGATTTCTGAGTGGGGTGGGTTCTTTAGATGAAACGAAAGACGTACGACAGAACTCGTAAAGCCCTTGGAAGCGAAGAGAAGCGTTGGAGTATATCCGACACTTCAACGACTTTTGTTGCGTGGGAGAGCACGCACTTTCCCTCTTCGTCAGTTCGGAAGCCCGACTCTTGTCTTGTCCATTCTGACTTGCCTTCTTGCAGCCAAGAATGACCCTGCCACCACATCGAGTTTTCAATTAAGTCCTGCGCTGTCACTCCACGGCTAGCTAAATCGGCAGGATTCGACGCTGAATCGACGTTATACCAATGGTGTTGTCCAACCTTGGCGACGATTTTTGTAACCCTGTGGGACACGAAGGTTGACCAAGAGCATGGTGGCTTTCTAAGCCACGCTAGCACTATAGTGGAGTTAGTCCACGGATAAACCTGCAGTGATCGAAGATCCAGGTTCATGACTACAGCGTCCATCATTTCAGCTAGCAATGCTGCTCCACACAATTCGAGACGAGGAAAGGAGATCGTTTTCACCGGGGCTACTCTTGTTTTTGCTAACAGAAAATTTACATGTGCGGCACTGCCTTCTTCTACGCGCATATAAATGGCTGCCGCGTATGTCTTTTCGGAGGCGTCGCAAAATCCGTGGAGTTCCATTTTGCACTGTGGAGAAAACCTAACCCATCGTGGAACCCGAATGTTATTAATAGCTGGATACTCCGTCGAAAATTAGTGCCACCGGTCTAATGTGCTTGAAGACACTTCTTCATCTGAACCTGTTCCCTCTAACCAAACATTTTGCATCATAATTTTCGCTACTATGACTATTGGAGCAAGGAGGATCAAAAAGTTTCGCGATTGCTGACAAAATCTTACGTTTAGTTACTTCTTGACCTTGATCGAATTCTTTCGCAGTGAAGTAGAAATGATCCGAACATGCATTCCATCGAATGCCGAGGGCTTTAACGCTGCTTGCGTCCTCGAAGTCTAAGAAGTCTTGGCTAAGCAGATGAGCTGCAGGAATATCGCTCGAGAATTGCCTACAGTTGGCGGCCCACTTTCTAAGAGGAAAGCCTGCTGAATATAAGGCGCCAGAAATTTCATCACGCGCTTGGATTGTGGATTCCAAGTCGTGCCCACCTGCAAGTACGTCGTCGACGTACATATGTCGCGTTAAAATAGTGTCGGCGACTGGATGTGAATCTTGAACGTGGTCTGCCAATTGAAGCAATGTTCTTATTGCTAGGTACGGAGCACAGTTTACCCCGAAAGTTACCGTATTCAATTGAAATTGACGGATGGGTTCGTCTTTAGACTCACGGAAGAGAAATCGTTGAAATTTCCTCTGCTGAGGATGGACAAATATTTGGCGATACATCTTCTCGATGTCGCTACTAAAAACGAATTTGGACAGCCTCCATCTAAGAATTAAGATCGTAAGGTCGCTTTGTAGGATGGGACCAGGAAGCAGAGCATCGTTTAAACTCACGAAGCGTTAAACACCACTCTCACCTTCTTAGAAGTGCTTTCTGGCTTACTCACCGCATGATGGGGTAAGTAGTAGGATTCGGACGGATTTTCGGACAGGCTTGGTCGGATTTCAGACATATGACCTAACTGATCATATTCTTTAAGGACTCTTGTATACTCCTCTCGTAAAGAGGGGTTTTTGGCTAGCCTACCTTCACAACGAAAATATTGCGAGAACGCAGTTTTACGTGAACACTCTAAAGAAATATCTACTGGGAAATTCTTTCGAAATGGTAGGGAGACAGTATATCTTCCGGTATCCGTTCGCATTGTAGTTGCTTTGTAAATCTCCTCGCAGTATTCCTCATCGGCCGTACGGATCGCGTTCCTTGGGATATCTTCCAATTCCCAAAATGCTGCCAGTTGTTGGTCCAAAGAGATTTCATTGTAAAAAGAGACACAGGATGTCGCCTCTTTGTTTTCGTTGGTCCGTTCCGTAAGTATCCATCCGAATACCGTTTCCTGGGCGAGAAGATTACTCGTAAAGTCCTTCCGAATACCCTCCAACATGATTTGCGGATTGACATCTCCTCCAAGCACAAGATCAACTTGTTCGTTCGCAAAGAATCTGCTGTCTGCTAGCTTAATTCCCGGGAAGTTTCGTTGGATAGCCGGGTCAATATCGACGGTTGGCAGATTGCTTTTCAATTGAGGTAACACTAAAGCCGTAGTGCTGATGGATACCGTTGTGTCAAGGGGTGAGCCTATATGGATTGTGCAAGCTAGGGTGGAATGAGCAGACCCCGTATTGTTGATACCTGACACGGTAGCGTTCACTTTTTTGGCTGGAAGCCCGATACGTCGGCGAAGCCGTTCCCTAATAAATGAACACTCGGAGCCGGAATCTATTAAGGCTCGGGCCGAGTATACGGTATCACTATATCGCAGGTGGATTTGAGCTGTTCCCAGTAGGATACCTTTATGTGTGTTCGAAAAACACGATTGGACTTGACTAGGAGAGTCACTGGTGGTCTGAGCGCGACTTTGTTCAGAAGTGGAAGTAGTTCCGGTACCACTTGGCGTTGAACTCGAAGAGCCCGGTTTTGACGAGCAGGTTGCCTGGACTGGGTTCAAATGCAGGAGAGTATGATGTCGTGCAGGGCAAGTTGAACAGTTGTAGGCGCTGTTGCATTTCGCCACTCCATGTCCGGAAGACAAACAGTTCAGCCACAAATTGTTCCTTCTCACATGCTTACTGCGATCAAACGGAGTCATCTTTAGGAAGCGTGAGCAGGATCGAACGTGGTGAGCGTCACGATTGCAGAGTTTGCATTTCGCATTTGATACGCTTGCCTGGAAAGTGTTCAATTTTTTGCTGTTCCCCTCGTTATGTGTTTTGAAGGGTTGAGATTTGGTTGGCTGTGAGCTTCGCAAGTCAAAAACAGTTTCCAAAGTCTGGAACCGACTTGTTGAAAGCTTGTCAATATCACTCCATTTTGGGATTTCGGTTTTATCTTGGACCGATTGCTCCCACAAGGAAAGCGTAGCTTCCAGAAGTTTCGTGGAGCAGAGGTACGTAATGACCCAATTTGATATGTCAATTTTATGAATCTGGAGTGCCGAAATGCAATTATTTATTCCCCGCTGAAGTTGTTTGATTGCACTTCCAGATTCAGTTCCTACGGGGGGGGTGGGGGGGGGGAGGTTGAAGAGGATCTTCAATTGGCTATTAACTAGAATTCGTTTATTCTCATAACGATCGGTCAGGTTTTTCCACGCGGTTTCGAAACCTTCATTTGTAAGGGGACATTTGCTTACTATTTCTCTTGCTTCGCCCTTTGTTTTGTTTTCTTATTTCCTTTGTTTTTCTTTACACTTGTTTTAAATAATGCGATCGCAAATCGCTATTATTATTAACTTAAATTGTTTTCAACAATAATAATTACGGAAATAAACTCGATGGGAGTGATTTTGGTGTTTTTCTGAACTAATTGGTAATAAATTAATTCAATTGAAGTGAATAGTGCAGTGCTGTGTTGTTGTAAAACAAAAACAATGTCCAATGACCTATTTAGGTCGTATGTTGGCGCGGCCAAAAAAATGTAATTGGCAAGCAATGCAACGTGTTAAAAAACGATTATGAAAACAATTAATTTGGACACTTTTCTATATATTTATTTTAATTAATTTGGAAAGTTCTAATAAGCAATCAATGGCTTGAGAAAGCTCTACGACCTGTGCTTTTCACCATATTGGGGTGAACTAAATTAGCTAAGCGTGGGGCAGTTGAGGGCGAGCAGTTTAATGTCAGTTATAAGGGAGTAATTTGATTTTTTAAATTTGTGTGAGTCGTTGCACAGTGGATGACGTACCCGACTCACACGTTTGGGGTTGCGGGTTCAAAGCCAACTGCAAGCAAGTATTTTTTAAATTTATTATTTTTTTTTTTATAAATTATTATTTAAATGGACTGTATTTTATTTTCATTTAAATCAACGGTTTAGTGCAACAATCGCGAAATGGTCTGAGGACCAAATAAATCCTCATTAATTTGGCCCACACAAAACGACCCCACAACACATTTGACACGACATTAACACAACAAGTGGCCACAAAAGGCTCTAGCAACACGATCAACCAACAAGTCTCAGCAACACAACGTGCGGTCGCAACGTATTTAACAGCAACACGGCCAACCAACAAATCTCAGCACACAACGAGCGCACGCAACCATTTGAGCCAGCAACACCAAACACAACAGCCATAAAAGGAACGACACAGCAGCAAAGCAGTCAGTCAGCACGGAGCTGAGGTCGTGACCAGAGCTACTAGCGAAGTATATCCCTATTGCAGTTGACCTTCTCTATGCAATAGGAATCCACTTCCTAAGAGCGAGTCGTGGAATGGTGATTGCGGTTGACCTTCTCTACGCATCACCCCCAAAGACCAAAGGCCCCGCCACAGTAACGCGCAACCGCGACAGGTGACACCTGCTCACCTCCGTCAGTAGAAGTACGCCAGCAGAGGCCGAAACAGAGCGGCATCGCACGTTAACCAGCGCAGATCGCGGCAGCAAAGCGCAGCAGAGGTCCGCCGACGCACAACGTAACCAGAGTCAGTCAGCACGGAGCTGTGGTCGTGACCAGAGCTACTAGCGAAGTATATCCCTATTGCAGTTGACCTTCTCTATGCAATAGGAATCCACTTCATAGGAGCGAGTCGTGGAGCGGTGATTGCGGTTGATCTTCTCTACGCATCACCCCCAAAGACCAAAGGCCCCGCCACAGTAACGCGCAACCGCGACAGGTGACACCCGCTCACCTCCGTCAGTGGAAGTACGCCGGCAGAGGCCGTAACAGAGCGGCAACGCACGTAAACCAGCGCAGAGCGCGGCAGCAAAGCGCAGCAGAGGTCCGCCGACGCACAACGTAACCAGTGTAAGCCAGCGCGAACCGCGGCAGCAGAGGTACGCCGACAGAGACCACGTCAACGTGGCGACGCATAGCGCAACCAGGCTAAGCCAGCGTAAAGCGCGGCGGCAGAGCGTAGTAGAGGTACACCGACAGAGTAATACAAGTAAGCGCCGACGTAGGGCGCGACAGAGCATCGCCTCAGCAATACAAGTAAACGCCGACGTAGGGCGCGACAGAGTATCGCCCAGCAAATACGAGTAGACGCCGACGCAAGGCGTGGCAGAGAATCACCCAGCAACCAGCAATACAAATAGACGCCGACGCAAGGCGCGTCAGAGTAATACAAGTGAACGCCGTCATAAGGCGCGTCAAGACACCGACGCCACACACTAACGGGATCCGTCTAACTGAACACGGCGACAGAGCATCGGCTCAGCAATACAAGTAGACGCCGACGTAAGGCGCGACAGAGCACCGCAGCAGAGAGAGATGCCGTCATAAGGCGCGTCAAGGCACCGACGCCACATACTAACAGGATCCGTCTAACGGAATACGGCGACAGAGCATCGCCTCAGCAATACAAGTAGACGCCGACGTAAGGCGCGACAGAGCACCGCAGCAGAGAGAGACGCCGTCATAAGGCGCGTCAAGGCACCGACCCCACATACTAACGGGATCCGTCTAACGGAACACGGCGACAGAGCATCGCCTCAGCAATACAAGTAGACGCCGACGTAAGGCGCGACAGAGCACCGCAGCAGAGAGAGACGCCGTCATAAGGCGCGTCAATGCACCGACGCCACATACTAACGGGATCCGTCTAACGGAACACGGCGACAGAGCATCGCCTCAGCAATACAAGTAGACGCCGACGTAAGGCGCGACAGAGCACCGCAGCAGAGAGAGACGCCGTCATAAGGCGCGTCAAGGCACCGACCCCACATACTAACGGGACCCAGCTAACGGAATACGGCCGGACCGCTAAGGCCCGCCACCGCAATCAAGGATACCGCAAGATAATCCAAGTGAAATTGAAAATGAAGTATACAAACACGTTTTATTTTATATTATAGAGTTTAGAACCAATAAAGAAAGTGAAGTTTTTATATTAAATCGATTTGCAAGGTGCGCCTTTAATACAAATATATTGTAAACGAACCCTGGGCACGGCGAGTATACTCCATCAAATATCAAAGAAGCAACGAGGCACGAAAAGCAGATCGATACCTCGTGGTTAGACACAATTTCAAAGGAGCAGCTGATATCCATCACACAGGAATTGGGTATTGAGCAGACAGGTACCACCCGAGAAATCTGAAAGCGCATAGCAGCACTGGCCTCAAAGGCAAATACCGACTCGGAAATCCACCAAAAAATTTTATCCCTAAATGAGGTTAAGACACCGACTCCGTCGAACGGAGGAGGCACACCGAAGGCCGCCGTTACAACAGTAGAACAAACTCAATTCGCGTTTCCTCCCAGGAATACAGTACCCACACAACAGCACGTACCATCAGAAATTATGGCATCATCAACCGGCACATCTCAACCCACGCAACCGTACTTACCAGCGGAAATGACGGCACCAGCCATGAACTATACATGCAAAGTAACTCAAGCACCGACCGTGGTGTTCGCGCCCATCATCGACCAGGTAAGAAAGTGGTCCGTAAAGTATGAAGGTGGACGGGACCGGTTAGCGTTCATCGAACGGTTAGAGGAGTTAGCGAAGTATACGAGCTAAACGTGGACCTCCTGCCAAAAACCATGCCCGAGCTACTAGGGGGCGCCGCGCTACAATGGTACCGCAATAACAATGCGCACTGGGTAGAGTTGACAAGCTTCAAAAAGGATTTTTTACGTTTCTTGACGACGACATACGCCAACGAAGGCAGCACAACAAGGAGAGGTATAAGGACTACGTACTAGGAATCCAGAGCTTGATGAAACACGCAGGGTACACCAGCGAACAACGGCTGGAACGAATCTTCCGTAACAGCCACCCCGATTACCAACTTTACATCCGTCGGAGGGACTTCACTAATCTCGCAGAGCTCCTGACACTCGCCGAAGAATAAGAGAACATACGCGAGGAATATCGAAGATCATCAGGCGGACATCACCGTGAAGTTACGCGATACTTCGCCAGTGACACAACCCGGGTGTCACCATCAAAACCTGAAACACAACCACCACCACCACCGAACCTAACGAACCGCACGCCTCCAAGCAATCAGAGATACGATCCCAATAGGTGCCGAAACCCACAGAAATTTTTTTGCTGGGAATGGGCCCCAAAGACATACGAACCATCGAATGCTGCCGCCGACGTCAGGGAAACGACAGAGGGCTCCACGAAGAAGAAGGCGCCGTGAGCCCAAGGGACCTAGCGCCGAAACGGCAGTAACAATGTACCAAGAGCATGGTCGCCTCTACGCCGTAGCCAGCTCGGCGCGGAA
This sequence comes from Eurosta solidaginis, assembly GCF_040869045.1. Lineage (NCBI taxonomy): Eukaryota > Metazoa > Arthropoda > Insecta > Diptera > Tephritidae > Eurosta > Eurosta solidaginis. The sequence continues at coordinate 115,412 of NW_027137152.1, forward strand.
TCAGCCGAGGCAGTCATCGACACAGGGGCATCAAGAAGTTTCGTCTCGAGCAGCTTAGCAGAACATGTGGTGAACTCGGGAAGCGGAGAAATGGTGAGAGTGGCCACCAAAATAACGATGGCAGACGGGACTAGCACTACCATCTTCGACGCCATAAGGACTCTGAGGTACGCCTCGGAGAAGAGTCACTCCACACAGTTTTACACGTCATGCCCGGAGCGATCGACGACATCATACTGGGCCTAGATACGCTAGGAAGCATGGGAGCCACCATATCATGTGGAGAAGGCCACCTCGTGCTAACCAGACCCCTTGCCCAGCACACACCGAATCCGGGTGCCGCGCCAGAAACTATTCAGAGAACAACACCAGCAAGAACAAATATCGCCAGGTACGACAGCCCTGGGACTATTCACAGTACACCATCAGCCAGAACGGATATCGCCAGGTACGACAGCCCTGGGACTATTCAAAATTCAACATCATCAAGAACGTATATCGCCAGGTACGACAGCCCTGGGAATATTCAGAGTACACCATCAGCCAGAACGGATATCGCCAGGTACGACAGCCCTGGGACTATTCCAAGTTCAATATCATCAAGAAAGGATATCGCCAGGTACGACAGCCCTGGGACTATTCAAAGTACACCATCAGCCAGAACGGATATCGCCAGGTACGACAGCCCTGGGACTATTCAAAGTACACCATCAGCCAGAACGGATATCGCCAGGTACGACAGCCCTGGGACTATTCCAAGTTCAATATCATCAAGAAAGGATATCGCCAGGTACGACAGCCCTGGGACTATTCAAAGTACACCATCAGCCAGAACGGATATCGCCAGGTACGACAGCCCTGGGACTATTCCAAGTTCAATATCATCAAGAAAGGATATCGCCAGGTACGACAGCCCTGGGACTATTCAAAGTACACCATCAGCCAGAACGGATATTGCCAGGTACGACAGCCCTGGGACTATTCAAAGTACACCATCACCAAGAACGGATATCGCCAGGTACGACAGCCCTGGGACTATTCAAAGTACACGATCAGCCAGAACGGATATCGCCAGGTACGACAGCCCTGGGACTATTCAAAATTCAACATCATCAAGAACGGATATCGCCAGGTACGAAAGCCCTGGGACTATTCAAAGTACACCATCAGCCAGAACGGATATCGCCAGGTACGACAGCCCTGGGACTATTCAAAATTCAACATCATCAAGAACGGATAACGCCGGGTACGACACCCCTGGAGCCTCATCTGGAACCATTCAGAGTATAATAGCACCGAGCAGCAGTAACTTCAAGCACGACGGCATTATGCAAAACAACGACAACCCGTCATTCTATCGCAAACCACCGAGGTGACAACATGTGCTTTTGCTACGAATTTCTTTTCCAAAAAAAAAAACCACAACCTAAGATGGAGAGCCATAACGCCAAACTAAACAATAGCGTCAAGCGTATGCGCCAGCATTGCGAGGAGGAGGAAGCAAAGCGCCCCAGGGTAGTACTGCTGGAAGGAGCTACCAGCGCCGACGTCAGCAACACGCGTGGAACCTCACGCACAAACACGGACGCTGACGTCGCACGCAACGTTACACCACCAAGCGCTACTGGCGCCGACGTCAGCAACACGCGTGCAACTAAGCGCGAAAACACGTACGCAGACGTCGCACGTATCATCACACAACCGAACACTACAGGCGGCGACGTCAACAACATGCGTGCAACTACACACGCAAACACGTACGCTGACGTCGCACGCACCATTACATCACCAAACACTGCAGGCACCTACACCAACACCACGAACGCCGAGTCAGCCGCAGCCGCAGCGTATGCTAACACCAGCACCAGACGCCGAAACAGAGCCACAACAAACAACAGCAGGCCACCAAGCGGTGATAATCGAGGCCCACGACGCGGATGGACCAACGCTAAACCAATTCCCGAAAATTGCAGAAAGCGTGCGAGACATTTTCCGACGCATCGCCGAAGGCAAAGGACGCTCCCGCGTAAAATTTCGCACACGGGAATACACCGTAACGGTGGTAAAAGGCAGGGCCCGCATACGAATACTGGGCACCGAGGGCTAAATTTCTGAAGTGGGGGAGGGGGGGGGGGGAGTGTGAGGACCAAATAAATCCTCATTAATTTGGCCCACACAAAACGACCCCACAACATATTTGACACGACATTAAAACAACAAGTGGCCACAAAATGCTCTAGCAACAAGATCAACCAACAAGTCTCAGCAACACAACGAGCGATCGCAACATATTTAACAGCAACACGGCCAACCAACAAATCTCAGCAACACAACGAGCGCACGCAACCATTTGAGCCAGCAACAACAAACACAACAGCCATAAAAGGAGCGACACAGCAGCAAAGCAGACCAGACCACTAGCGACCAGAGCTACTAGCGAAGTATATCCCTATTGCAGTTGACCTTCTCTATGCAATAGGAATCCACTTCCTAGGAGCGAGTCGTGGAATGGTGATTGCGGTTGACCTTCTCTACGCATCACCCCCAAAGACCAAAGGCCCCGCCACAGGAACGCGCAACCGCGACAGGTGACACCCGCTCACCTCCGTCAGTAGAAGTACGCCAGCAGAGGCCGCAACAGAGCGGCAACGTACGTAAACCAGCGCAGAGCGCGGCAGCAAAGCGCAGCAGAGGTCCGCCGACGCACAACGAAACCAGAGTCAGTCAGCACGGAGCTGTGGTCGTGACCAGAGCTACTAACGAAGTATATCCCTATTGCAGTTGACCTTCTCTATGCAATAGGAATCCACTTCATAGGAGCGAGTCGTGGAGCGGTGATTGCGGTTGATCTTCTCTGCGCATCACCCCCAAAGACCAAAGGTCCCGCCACAGTAACGCGCAACCGCGACAGGTGACACCCGCTCACCTCCGTCAGTAGAAGTACGCCGGCAGAGGCCGCGACAGAGCCGCAACGCACGTAAACCAGCGCAGAGCGCGGCAGCAAAGCGCAGCAGAGGTCCGCCGACGCACAACGTAACCAGTGTAAGCCAGCGCGAACCGCGGCAGCAGAGGTACGCCGACAGAGACCACGTCAACGTGGCGACGCATAGCGCAACCAGGCTAAGCCAGCGCAAAGCGCGGCGGCAGAGCGTAGTAGAGGTACACCGACAGAGTAATACAAGTAAGCGCCGACGTAGGGCGCGACAGAGCATCGCCTCAGCAATACAAGTAAACGCCGACGTAGGGCGCGACAGAGTATCGCCCAGCAAATACGAGTAGACGCCGACGCAAGGCGTGGCAGAGAATCACCCAGCAACCAGCAATACAAATAGACGCCGACGCAAGGCGCGGCAGAGTAATACAAGTGAACGCCGTCATAAGGCGCGTCAAGACACCGACGCCACACACTAACGGGATCCGTCTAACTGAACACGGTGACAGATCATCGCCTCAGCAATACAAGTAGACGCCGACGTAAGGCGCGACAGAGCACCGCAGCAGAGAGAGATGCCGTCGTAAGGCGCGTTAAGGCACCGACGCCACATTCTAACAGGATCCGTCTAACGGAACACGGCGACAGGGCATCGCCTCAGCAATACAAGTAGACGCCGACGTAAGGCGCGACAGAGCACCGCAGCAGAGAGAGACGCCGTCATAAGGCGCGTCAAGGCACCGACGCCACATACTAACGGGACCCAGCTAACGGAATGCGGCCGGACCGCTAAGGCCCGCCACCGCAATCAAGGATACCGCAAGATAATCCAAGTGAAATTGAAAATGAAGTATACAAACACGTTTTATTTTATATTACAGAGTTTAGAACCAATAAAGAAAGTGAAGTTTTTATATTAAATCGATTTGCAAAGTGCCCCTTTAATACAAATTTATTGTAAACGAACCCTGGGCACGGCGAGTATACCCCAGCAAATATCAAAGAAGCAACGGGGCACGAAAAGCTTCGTTACAATGGAAAAAACGTAAGAGTTAAATATTCTTCTTAATTTTTTGTAACAAATATTTTAAAATCATAGTTTTTCCAAATAAATCAAATGTGGAACGTGCTACGCATGAGCAATTGGAGCGATATGTCTCATTTTATGCTTCTAACCCCGAAATTGGAATAGGAAAAAATAATCCGATGGGTTTTTTGGGGTCATTTCGGCATGGCTTTGGGGACTCCCTCGGGGTATTTGGGGTTTCCCTCGGGGTCATTTGGGGATCATTCCGGGATGGGTTTGGGGACTCCCTCGGGACCATTTGGGTGAGTTTGCGGGATTGTTTTGGGGACTCCCTCGGGGTATGTTTATGGGGACTCTCCCGGGGTCGTTTAGGGGTAATTTTGGCATGGCTTTGGGGACTCCCGCGGCGTCATTTGGGGATCCTTCCGGGCGGTTTTGGGGACTCCCTCGGGGTCATTGGGGGAACATTCCGGTACAGTTTTGGGGACTCCCTCGGGGTAATTTGGGGGTCGTTCCGGGATGTTTGTGGGAACTCTCTTCGGGTCGTTTAGGTGTAATTTTGGCATGGCTTTGGGAACCTCCGCGAGGTCATTTTGGGATCATTCCGGGATGGGTTTGGGGACTCCATCGGGTCCTCCCGGGGCCATTTAGGGGTCATTCCGAGATCTTTTTGGAGACTCTCTGGGGGTAATTTGGGGGACATAACCCCCTCGAGGGAGTCCCCAAAAAGATACTGGAAGGACCCCTAAATTACGCCGGGAGGACCAGGTGGAGTCCCCAAAACCATCCCGGAATGTCCCCCAAATGCCTCCGACGGAGTCCCCAAAACTGTACCGAAGTGATCTCCAAATGACCCCGAGGGAGTCCCCAAATCCGTCCCGGAATGATCCCCAAATGAGCACGTGGGAGTCCCCAAAGCCATGCCAAAATTACCCCTAAACGACCCCGAGAGAGTCCCCATAAACATCCCAGAACTACCCACAAATTACCCCGAGGGAGTCCCAAAACTGTACCGGAATGATCCCCAAATGACTCCGCGGGAGTCCCCAAAGCCATGCCAAAATTACCCCTAAATGACCCCGAGAGCGTCCCCATAAACATCCGGGAACGACCCCCAAATACCCCGAGGAAGTCCCCAAAACTGTACCGGAATGATCCCCAAATGACCCCGAGGGAGTCCCCAAAACGATACAGGAACGACCCCCAAATGACCCCGGGAGCACCCAATGGAAACCCCAAAACCATCCCGGAATGCCCCCCAAACCCGTTCTGAAATTACCCCCAAAATCCCCAGAGGATCTTCCCACAATAATAGCTAAAGTAATAAATCTTCCATTTTCTCTCGATCGCACAATAATTTAAGTTTATCCGTATAAATTAAATTATCAAGAGCGTTTGACTTATTGACAATTTGTCAGGGAAAAGGCTTTTTATTTTTTACATAGAATAGCAATTACTTGATAAATTATCAAGCTTGAAAAATAAGCAAAATGGTGAATTTTTCAAGTGCACAGAATAGGGCTGTATATATATACTATATATACCATCATATATATATTATATATCACCGATCTCTATGATTTTTTGACACAACAACATATACTATATACGTAAAAAATCGGTGAAATATGAAGCTTATAGCTGTTAAAATGTGGTAGAAATTGCGAAAAGTTTCTTATCTGAACAACCGTTTGTACGAGTTATATACTATATATACAACCGATCTCTATGATTTTTTCAGACAACTATATATCCTATATTCGTAAGCATTCAGTGAAATTTGTAGCTTCTAGCTGTTAAAATGGGGCTAAAATTGCGAAAATATATATATATATATACTATAGGATCGGGCGGGGATTGAACGAAGAAAATGCCCGTACGAACTCACGACAGATTTACTACAAAAGAAATAAAAACCAACGAATTAGAATGAAATAATAAAAGTGTATTTAAAAGGATAAATATATAGATATACAACGGAAGTAAGTATAGTAAGATTTGTAGGTACAACAGGAAGTTAATCACTTATAAATTACATGTAGGACACGATGATAGCTGGACGCGATTCCTATGATGGCTATCAAAAGACTCATCGTTCCAGCTAATCATTAGTTACTTCTCTCCTAGTATGCAAGTGATCACCGGTGATTTTCCAATGACAGAGTTGCTTTGTAGGGAACTGCTGAATTGGGAGACCACCAGCGATTCCCAACCATTGCAAGCCTTTTGGCTTCAACATTGCCGCCGGCCTTGCAATACTGAGGAATTGCAAATACTAAAGGAGAAGCTCTTTAAGGTGGTAACGTGAAAGAAGGTATTATTGACATGAATTCAACTATAAGAATAATCAATTGTTGAGCTTTTTCAATGTGCTTTAATTCATAATTCGTTATAAATTCATAATTGCTACCCAGTAGGGGCTGTGAGTCAAATGCAACTTATATAATGATATATGTAATGTAAGTTCAATACAATTCAATTTAATCCTTAAACTGACTTAATACAAATTACAACATGCTAAACGGTACCCATTAAGGGGTCGATGTGCCTGAAAGGACACCCGGGCCGGATAGGACCCACGCGAACGCGGAAGAGGCGAAACGGTACCAATTAAGGGGTCGCTGTGCCTTAAATGACACATGGGCCGGAAAGGACCCATCCGAACACGGAATTTTGGGCTGTCCGATAGCCTGGATACTTTAAAATTTCGGGTTTTAATGATTTTGTGATATACGTCCCCCCTAGAATCACGGCTACTGCGGAAGATGTGTGAAACCCCGGATCTGCCAACGTCATATTGACAAACTTGTCACATGTGGCTTGGCTGAGATGGCGAGTCGGGGTCTTGAGCTCGAACTCCGGCATGACTCTTGCTGGCAACGTGACTCAAACATGCGAGTCGTTTAAAAAATAAAAATAAATGTAAGGCGCGATAACCTCCGAAGAGATCTAAGGCCGAGCTTCTCTTCCAATTTGCGTCGTGCTCCTCTTGATTTTCCCTACAAATTGGCCGGACGGGACCTACATGTTTTATGCCGACTCCGAACGGCATCTGCAAGGCAGATGAGTTTTCACTGAGAGCTTTTCATGGCAGAAATACACCCGGAGCGCTTGTCAAACACTGCCGAGGGGCGACCCCGCTTAGAAAAATTTTCTTCTAATTGAAAAACCTTATTTCTAAAATTTTGATGTTGCTTTGCCCGGGAGTTGAACCCAGGGCATACGGTGTGATAGGCGGAGCACGCTACCATCACACCACGGTGGCCGCCACGCGAGTCGTTTAATGAACTGATATAGAGTTCACACATATCAATATGTGCAACCGGCACCGTCGGTATGCGAAGACAGCGCACCAATGAATTGCACACTTTGCTCGTGCGTGAGCAAGAGTCAAGAAGAGCTCGGTTCAGGACCTTTCGTTGCCCTATATGTATATAAATGGCGACTGTTGGTAGAACCGTGATCGTTCCGGACAGCCGTGTGAGGATTGGGGGGAGTTCACGGCGAGAGGTCACACGAGTTCTGGAGTGTAGAAGCGAATGATGCTTCTCACCACAAAAATGGCATGTTCCCGTGCTTTTGCAATTTTTTGTTATATGCGAATGCGCTACGCATCGCGAGCAATAACGGTGTAAAGGTACTAAACGTAGTCGGCGTTCAAAGCTGGCGTCGATAAATCTTTTACAAAATCGAAGAGGGTGTGATCGATCACAAACTCTGCATTTGAGCGTATTGCTTCGTTAGTTGGGGCCTGGCAATTTCTTCGCTGACGTTGACGTGGTCATTGCTGCCTGCTCAATGTTTGCCGATGTATCCGTTGTTGCTCGTTCAGTGCTTGCCGATGTCTACACTGGTGCCGCTGCATTGGGGGATGGGGTCGGTGAAAATTCAATGAGTGCTACATGCATATTGTAAAGCTAAGGAATTAAAAGAGATGATAAACGCTAAAGGTTAGTTTGGTAAAAGAACTAACTTTACAATGGAGCGCGTTATCATTCCCTTTTGGGTGCGAATGTTGGCCACTCGAACTCTTTTATCAGTTCCAAGGTATATATTGGTGACCCTACACAAGCGCCATTCACTAGGGGGAAGATTTTCATGGCGAACTAGGTGGTATCGGTCTTGAATTTAGACAGGCTTCGACGCGACAAAGAAGGGTTTGAAATTCTTCAAAGCTGAATTTTTGGGAAGCAGCGGTGCGACGAAGATGGAATTTTAAACTTTTAACCCCTGATTCACAGAGACCACCCATATGAAGAGCTCCTGCCAGGATAAAATACCAGGAGACTTCTTTAAGGCTGTATAAGTTGCACACAGACTCTTGGGTTGTGGTAATGAATTTTTTAAAGTCCCTTTTAAGAACGGTGGATGCGCCTACAAAGTTAGTTCCATTATCCGAAAAGATATTTTTTTGGACAGCTTCTTCTGGCAATGAACCTTGAAAATGCGCCTAGAAAGGTTTCTGTTGAAACATCGCTTTCAGCTTCTAAGTGAATCGCTTTCGTAGAAAAGCATGCAAAAACACAAGCGTAACCTTTAGTCATATCATCTTGTAAGATCTTCTCGAAAAGCTTTTAATGTCGAATGGACCTGCGAAATCTACGCCTGTATTTTCAAAGGGTCTGGAAAGTACGGTCCGTTCTTCCGGGAGAGCCGCCATAATTTGACATTGATTTTGTTTTCTGTGTATAACACATGGTTTACAATTATGAATGACGGTCTTTATGAGATTTTTGGCTTTCGGAATCCAATATTGTTGGCGCATTAACCGAAATACCAATTGATTTCCGCCATGAAGAGAGTCCTAGTGAATAAGTTCTACCAACAACTTTGCAAAATAACAACTATAGGGCAAACTAATCGGACGCTTTTCATCTTCAGACAACATCTGCGAATTTGTCAGTCGCCGTTGGCTCGAATTACACCATGAATATCGAGGTATGGGTTTAAGGAGAGAATTTTACTCTTTGCCGATATTGCAATTTTAGCGGTAAGATTCTTGTGGAATTCTCGAAAGTGATTCATCTGGGCAAGTATTATGAGCCGAACTCGAATTTTAGAAATTTCTTCTCCAGAAATAGTTAGAGAGGGGTAAGAATGAAACCGTCGGGTATATCGGCTAGTTCGATTGTAGAACCTAAATACATATGCTAAGACCCGCAGTGCGCGCGGAAACGACGAAAATCTTTCAGAGGGATCCTCCTGCTTCGACACTTCTGAAGTGTGTGCCTTTAATCCCCTCGCTTCGAGCGTAATGTCGTCTATATCTAAATCCAAGGAAGGCCACTGCATTTTGCTAATCATGAGGGGCCGTACCACCGCAACTTATCCGAGCATAAGTCCTGTGGGTAAGTTCTGTTACGTGGCTGACTGTTTGGGTGGTGAGGAGCGGCGGCAAGCAGGTATGCTTGCGGGCCCAGGCTAGCTCGTCGTTTTGGGCGGGGTTTTTGCACCACCGACCTCACCCGCAGCCACATGAACAAAAAGGGTTCATACCTGCATATATGTATATACAAAGGAGAGAAAAAGCTGAAAAGGATAGAAATAAACGTGAGGAGCAAAGTTATAGAGGGGAAAGCATAAGGGGAGAAAAAGGGGAAGGCCTGTCCTGTCAAGTGGAGTCTACCCTCCCTCTTCAGCAGAACTTGCGCTGAACCATGGGCGCTGTGCTGACTCCTATTTCCTTACAGCGCCCCCAAACCTGACATAAGTCTGCCCGTCCGTCAATAAGTCATTTTGCCCTATTACTCACCTTCACCTAACCTTGACATGCGCAAGCGCAGCACCAACACCAAACCTTAAACTTTAGCCCTGCATTATTGAAAAACCTATGTTTTCATCCATACATTCCTTATAATTTATTAACAATTCAGATACTTCCGAACCTCTACTCAGCTATGTTTAAGACAGTCAGTACAGATAACGAAAAGAAAAATGTATAGATAAAATATAACTCCAAGAAAATTTAAATAGCCTAGGTTTAATTTTTCAGTAATTCTCCCTAATGCTAATCCCCTATCCTTACTATCGATTGACTTAAATAAAAAAATTTACAAGGAATCCAAAAACTTAGTCTAAGTTAACTTATAACTAGAAGTAATTCAAGTTCAATTTCCATTATAAATTAGATATAGAAGCAGATATTAAATCATATAATTGCTTAAAAGTACGAATCCCACTTGGTTTCTGACCCACCCTAATATACAGCTGCTACTAGGGGTCTATTCATAATCCTAGATATGCGGATATTCAAATGCTCGTAAGATCGGCAAGCCAAAGCAAAAAAAAACATAAAATTCGAAAAGGTGAAACCCTATTCCCTGACCTATCTCAATAATCAAAACAAATCCGAAATAAATTTTCTACAAAGCAGAAGTAGGTCATCAAAGTAATAGAAAAAGTATGTGGGTGCAAATGTATGTTTGTGACCTTTTCATGCATGCACATACATATATTATTCTGATTTCTTTCATCATCACCAATTCCTCTTCTAATTTTGCAAGACTAGGAATTGACTGGCAATATATGTACATACATTCATACGTACATATCTACTTCTCCAAATGTACAATATTTTCATTCACCGTGTTACTCACTCCGTTTGGTCGCCTGCATGAAATTGAGTCCGCGAGCTGTAAAGAGAAAAACACTCAAAGCATATATGCTCAATGCACATACATTTATCCGGCACACCTTTTTTTCTCAATACTGAGCCAGATCACTCGCTTGTGGTCTTGCACATTGAGTTAGTTAGTTTGAAAAAGCGTCGATGACAATACCGAAATGCCTGCTATTGTGTACATTCCTATTAAAAAAAATGGACTAGTTTTCTGGTTTCTTTCAGGGATGAGAGTGCATCGGAGACCCCAGGGACCCCACGCGAATTACAGAAAAAAATTATAGTAAGTGCCAAAACAAAAAAAAAAAAAAAACAATTATTAAATTAAAGAAAATTTAGATGAACCGCATGGGTTCTCACACGAGTGTGTGGGTGGAGGAGTGTGAAAAAAAATAGTAAAATGAAAGAAAGGAAAAAAAAGAAAGTTTGCTAAAAACAATGCAAGTGCAAGAATTCTTCCAACTGGAATCAAAGCAAAACTTGTGAAAAATAGAAAAATGAACGACAAAAAAACGTGTCCATCCGTTTACAAATTTAATAATATACCCTCTAGGAGTGACCGGCGCAACTCCTCTAAACCCGCCACGGGGTCATATTAACACCTAATTTATTAGAAACGGAACTCCCTGCCTAACTCTGCGTCCTCCAGGCCTACCTGCACCCTTTGGTCCAAATAATAACACCTCTAATATGGGTATGTACAGAGGAAAAGCAAGTAACAATATTTGTATAATACAAAGGTAAAAAAAATTTATCTTGCGGCTTGTGTTGTTCCTGCAATCTGGTAGCAGATCCAGTGATGTTGTGGTTGTTTTCTTGTCGCAGGCACCCTTTTTCCAGCGTTATAAAGAAATATTGTAGTTGTTGTGGTAGTTTTGTTGGCCTATATAAACATGAATAATGGCGGTTGTAATGGTGGCGATGTATCCGTGTTGCCGACACCTGTTGTGGTTAGCCGCAGTGAATGTGCATCGCAATTGTGGTGGTAGGAATGGTGAAATTGTTGGTGCAATCCAATCGCAGTTGTTGTTGTAGGCGTCGCGCCGCTAATATAAAAAATATGATATATTTTTTGTCGGGCGGATGCAACTAGTGATGTTCGTTGTTGTGGTCGTCGCTGTTGTGGCGATATATCTCCGATCCGAAATATGTGGCCGCCAGCAGAAAAATATGTAATGATTGTTGTTTGTGTGCTTTGTGAAGTTGTTGTTGTTGTACTAATGCGGCTTTTACCCGCCAACGATCATGGCTTTTAGTCCCTTTGTTGCAATACCTGTGCCCAGCGTGTCCTTCAGAATGAAAAAAATAATTAGAGAATTATAAAAAAAACGTTACGCATAGCTAGGATTTTGGTTGTTTATGTACGTACATATATGCCTTACTTGTTTGTATGGTTAATATACTCACCTACCAACATATATCTTTATGAAGGTGTGAATACATGCATGCACTTGCTTTTGGCTTGCTTTGAAGGTTGGCTATATGGAAGCCACCTCACCAGAGCGCATGCCGGATTGGAACAAAAAAACACAAAAAGCACACAAACGAAAGGTTGATCTTACCTGGTGCTATGACTTTGACTCCAGTATCCAAATAAAATCTACGGCCAGCTGTTTTGCCCCTTTGCTCGGCAAAAATCGCAAGTACTTTGCGGCGCGCACAGCACAATTTAAGAAAACTTTCACTAGGAATATTTACCAGTCAACGGTTTAAACCACGCACTACAAACTTTAACTTTTTTTTTTTTTAACTGTTTGGCACTTCACCGTGTATCTTTATTTTCGCACCTCGCTGAGCGCAGTTAAAAAATAAACTTTGGCCCGTTGCCTAACGTTCTGCCCTTTTATATCTGCCGCCGTGGTAAGTAAGGTTACCCAAAACGGATAGTTTTAACACATACAAGCTTTTTACTTTCGGCTTTCCCGTACTTTCCTTTATGCATTCACACAATCATACATTCACACGTTTGTACGTCCACACAAAATAACACCTACACAGATACATTTCGTTCGTGCCCTCTCTGCAATGTTGCTATACCTTTGGCTAAAAACAACCTGGTGCCGAAGCGACTGGTCACTTCCGCTGCAACAATGTTGTCATAGCGGAGTGTAGATACGTTCTTCGCAACATTGCGGCTGAGGCATGAACCTAGACGCACTACACACAGATACGGACACACGCTACCATTCACTCAAACCAGTACCTATGGTGAAAGGCTGTCGTTACAGTTCCTCTGCTACCAAGATCCGCGGGATTATCCTTGGAATCAACGTGACTCCAATGCCAAACGCTGAGAGCAACTTGGATCTTTGCCACTCGATTAGCGACAAAGGTGGTCCAAGAGCAGGGCCTTTTTCTTAACCACGCGAGAACGATGGTAGAATCTGTCCAGCAGTATATATTTTCTACTTCCAATGGAAGTTCCTTTAGAAATGATTGAAGCATATCGACCACCAGAACAGCACCACACAGCTCTAAACGGGGAAATGAAATGGTTTTGATTGGCGCGACCTTTGTTTTGGCCAGTAAAAGATTGGAAGACGTGATTCCCTGGTTTTCTACTCTTAAATATATCGCCCCCGCGTATGCCGGCATCGCAAAAGGCATGAACTTGGAAAGGTGATTCCTCTGAATAACATACCCTTCCCGGAATTTCGATTTCTTCTACAAATTGGTAATTTTCTAAAAATGCTTTCCATTTGGAAAGAGTTTGAGAAGATAAGGGCTTATCCCAGGGAGTACCGTCAGACCATATTTGCTGCATAACTATATTTGTTACACCACGGTTGGTGCTAGCCAACCTGCTGGGTCAAAAACTTCGCTATAAGAGACAATGCTTCGCGTTTTGTATACGTGTCCTGCAGCGAGGGAACATGAATTTTAAAGAAGAACCGATCTTGTTTCGTCTAATTCCAAGAAGTCTTTGTCCAAGAGATGCTCTTGCGGAAGATTTCTCAGAATATCTTTCGAATTTGAGTACAATTTCTTCAAGGACAAGCCAGCGCTGTCTAACGATTCGATAAGTTCATCTCGCGCTTGTAAAGCTGTGGCTATATCGTGGAATCCAGCTAATACGTCATCTACGTACATGGAGTTCCGGATAATTTGAGCTGTCAATAGATGTGAATCCTGACAGTCTTGAGCTAATTGAATAAGTGTTCTAATTGCCAAGTATGGCGCGCAATTTATTCCGAAAGTGACTGTTTTAAGTTGACAGTTTTGTATGCTACCTTGCGGGTCATCCCTAAAAATAATCCTCTGATAAGGTATGTGTTCAGGTTTGACCAGAATTTGACGATACATTTTATGTATGTAGCTACTTAGAACGAACTTGTACAGCCGCCACCGAATTATAAGAAGAGTTAAATCCGATTGCAGAGCCGGGCTTACATGGAGAATATCATTTAACGAGACGCCATTCGAAGAGTTACATGACGCGTTAAAAACTACTCTCAACTTCGTCGAAGTACTTTCCGGTTTGAGAACCGCGTGATGTGGGAGGTAAAAGTGGCTAGGTGAATGTTCGAAATTTGGAGCTTCTACTCGCTCCATATGTCCTCATTCAAGGTGTTCCTTAACGACATTGTCGTATTCTTCTTTTAACGAAGGGGTTTTTAACAATCTGGTTTCGTTGCGATAAAATTGCTGCAGCGCGATTGGCCGAGTTGCACCTAATTTTAAATCCGTGGGATAAAAACTTTTAAACGGCAACGACACGACATATCTACCATCCGGGTTTCGTATAGTCGTCTTCGAGTACAGTTCTTCACAAAACAAGTCTTCCGATGACTGATGATTCTTCTTCCTCTAACTCCCAGAATTTACGAGGCTGACTATTTAAATTAATATCTTCTCCTATTGAGACTTTGGTAGGAAAGAAAGAGACATGTGCGGTGTCCGATGCCCCAGTGACATTCCACCCGAACACGGTCTCTTGAGATAAAAGATTTTTATGAATACTACGTTTCACGCCATCTAACATAACTTTAGGGTATAAATCTCCCCCGATAAGAACATCTATGGGACCGCTTTGTAGAAACTTTGGATCTGCTAAAGGTACTTTTGGCAGTTGGGCGAGAAGTTTTTCATCGATTGAAGCCGATGGAAAATTATCTGTAATTTGAATGGCGAGGCTTCTATGAAGAGGTTTGGGTCACGGGGTGAGCCCAAAATAAACGAGCAAATTTTCGCGGAATTGTTGCAAACCTTTTGGTTTAGCGCGGAAATAACCACGTTTGTTTTGCGAGAAAGGAAGCTTAAGAAGTGTTCGCAGTCGGTCAGAAATAAATGACGCTTCAGCAGCAGAATCTATTAGCAGTTCCGAGAAGAGCTGAGGATAAACCTGACAATTTCAGATTATTCTCAGATAACGACAAATTTGTATTCGAAGAAGTGGACTGTATACTTGTGTGGGTTACGCGTTGGAAGACATCTATGAAGTAAAGTGTGGTGTCTACTCTTGCACGTAGTGCCGGAGTATGGACTTTTACAGTCCTTTATGGAATAGCCTTTCGTAAGGCAATTTAGACAGCAGTTGTGCTTTTTTATTGTCGCAGACCTATCGCTTACGGAAAGGGAGAATAATTTGGTGCATAATCGGAGAGGATGGTGTTGCTTCGCACATAAAACGCAGTTTGAATTTGAAACTTTGGTAGCAAGAGCAACTTTCTTTTGGCCCGCGTTGTTGGTCGAATGTGCCGATGATTTCTGAAGGGTGTTAGGCGACGGCGATGTTGTAGAATATTTTACATCCACTATTGATTCCAAAGTCATGCACCGTGGGGTGAGGAATGCGTCCATTTGACTCCATCTGGGTAGAGCCGCTTTGTCTTCTAAGCATTGTTCCCATAAACCGAGCGTTGCTTCCGGTAATCGATTAGAACAATGGAAGATTAGAATTGGATCCCAATTTTCCACCTTGACCTCGTGCATTTCAAGGGCTGATAATCATTCGTTAATGCTCCGCTGAAGTTCCTTTAACGCTTTTGCCCTTTCAGTCCGAATGACTGGAAGGGAGAAAAGTGCCTTTAGATGGCTGTTGACCAGCACCCGTTTGTTTTCGTACGCCGCTTTGAGATTCGGCCACGCCATACGGAAGCCCTGATTGGTTAGCGGGGCTTTCGGGGCGATTTACTTTGCTTCACCACTTTCTCAAGCAAGAAATACAGTTTTTCGACGTCATCTAGTGGCGAATTCTTAATATAAATCGTAGTGAATAGATCGCGGAAGGATGGCCAAGAGACATAATCACCATGGAATATTTCCGTATCACATGGCGGTAAACGCAGACTATTAGATTGGGTGGCTACTTGGGCAGGGGCTATGACCGGATCAACGCTTGCTTCGGCCTTTTGAATGTATTCGCTAATACGCGAATGGCAGGATATGTAGTCCTTAAGAGTGGTTGACTGCTTACTCCAAACTGGAAAAAGAAGCGGTAAAGATGGGTTTGATGGTGAATGAGGACAAAACGAAGTACCTGCTTTCATCCAGCAAAGAGTCAGCGCATACGCGCCTTGGCAACCACGCTACTGTTGGCAGTCATAATTTCGAAATAGTAAAAGACTTCGTTTATTTGGGAACCAGCATCAACACTAGCAACAACATCAGCACTGAAATTCAGCGAAGAAGCAATCTTGCCAATAAATGCTACTTTGGAATAGGTAAGCAATTGAAAGGTAAAGTCCTCTCTCGGCGAACGAAAATCATACTCTACAAGTCACTTATCGAACCCGTCCTGCTATATGTGGCAGAAGCATGGACCATGACAACAGCAGATGAAGCGGCTTTGGGAGTGTTCGTCGAGAAAAGTTCTTCGAAAGATTTATGGACCTCTACGCGTTGGCGATGGTGAGTACCGAAGAAGATTTAATGATGAGCTGTACGAGCTATACGCAGACATCAACATAGTCCAGCGAATTAAAACGCAGCGGCTGCGCTGGCTAGGCTATGTTATGCGAATGAAATATGATGCTCCGGCCAATAAAGTGTTTTTATCGGAACCCGCCTATGGAAGCAGAGGTAGAGGGCGGCCCCCACTCCGTTGGAAGGACCAGGTGGAAAACGATTTAAACTCCCTTGGTGTGACCAATTGGCGCCGGTTGGCGGAGCGAAGGAGCGACTGGCGCGCCTTGTTGGACGGCCATAACCGTTTAGACGGTTAAGCGCCAATTAAGTAAGTAAGTAAGTAAGAGTGGTTGACTGCTTTGCTTTAACCGATTCTACTTTCTCGTCATTCTTCAAGGATTGTAGGCATTTTCCATACGCCCACTTTGTGTTCGACCACGAATCGATTACTTCCTGTTTTTTAAGAGTTCTAGAGACGTTTTTGAATTTTCTTTTAAAAAAGGCGTCGTCGAGTTGCGCGTTGAATTCAATAACTTGGTCTGAACACCTGGTGAAATAACTCAAAGCCATATCTCTTGTTTAAAGGACCACGCTCTGTGTGCCGAAAATTAAAAAAGATCGAATAAAATATTACGACTATTGGAATGTACCCGATACTGAAGATCGTCAAAGGGAATGATGAGCGCCACCAATTAACTATAAATTTGCAAAAATTTCTCGAATTTAATTCAATGTTAATTTTTGAAAAATTTGCAACGGGGGCAATGTAAAAATTTCCTACTGGGATGTATGTTCCTACAAATGTGCCTTGTATGTATATGTACACAAGTAACAACCCTAACAAAATTAAAGAGCGAGAAAATAGCAAAGGCAATGGAAATGGTGGTTGAAATCATTGTACAGGTTTACAAGTATGATATGTATGAGAGGGAAACAATTTCTTTCCCTTTCTAACACACGGCAGTTTGACACTTCGGTCAGTGTCAAACTAGCGTGGAACCCAGTGGAACCTGCGTGGAACATGAGTTTTGACACTGAGCGAAGTGTCAAAATTACCGGGGTTGCTTCGTCGAAAGCGACACAGGGAAGCAAGAAAGGGATCGGAATATCAGATATGGGTTGCTGTGATGGTAAATTTTTTTGAACGAATTTAGTAGGAAATTTTAAGTGCACCCATATGGGTCCTTCAGAAAATTATAAAAAGTCTTCAATTGGGGTATCTGAGGACGCGTAGTTATTTCAGAATTAAGAATACAAACACGTGAGTTAAGTTTTTCTACCCGTTCGAAAGTTCTCCGCGAAAAACAGTTTGAAACCGAGGTCGACTGCAATAACCCGTCCAAAAAAACGGAAAGAAAAATGAATAGACGCGTTTTGTCCTGTTGTCAATAGTCCGAAGAGAAAAAGTATTCGAATTATTGGAAGCGGGGCCAAAACGCGTCTATTAATAACTCCCCCGACCGTTTTGGTCGTGTTTTAGCAATCGTCACCGGTAATAAAGTATCACAATTTGTTAATTAAAATTGTCCAAAATATATGGTTATTAAAGAGAGATGTAATTAAGTGCTCGTTTGAAAGTAAATAAGTATATTTCTTTGTAATATAAGAAAAAAAATTTTAAGCAGTTTTCGATAGCAGCTACTAAACTTTTTTTTGTCCTAAGAAGTACAACAGTGCCAAATAGCATCCACAAAAAAAACGAACAAGAACAAGCATTTTATCAGGTGAGCGTGGCTGTGTATGTGCGTGCTGCTACATATCCTACTTGTAGACCTGTACAATGGTTGAAATGTTGTAATTACGTATGTATGTACGCAAACATTTAAATCAAATGATGTTGTTAACTATACAAAGTAAACAAATGACCGATAGCCAAATGCTTATTGAATATTAAGTTAAATACTGAAATTTAAAGTTAAATAAAATTTACGTGGACGTGAAAATTTAAATATGGATTTTATTTATTTTGCGAGTAGGAGAAAATAAACCAGTAATTTCGAGACTCGAAAAAGATTATTAATTTCCACTAAACGTAAATTTGTATTAGAGGATAAACCGCGAGAACTCAGAGAGTGAACGAAACCGAATTAACAAATTATTACCGATTGCACCTGTGTGCATAAGAAAAACAAGTAAGGAAGGCTAAGTTCGGGTGTAAACGAACATTACATACTCAGTTGAGAGCTATGGTGACAAAATAAGGAAAATCACCATGTAGGAAAATGAACCTAGGGTAACCCTGGAATGTGGTTGTATGACATGTGTATCAAATGGAAGGTATTAAAGAGTATTTTAAGAGAGAGTAGGCCATAGTTCTATGGATGGACGCCATTTAGGGATATCGCCATAAAGGTGGACCAGGGCTGACTCTAAAATGTGTTTGTACGATATGGGTATCAAATGAAAGGTGTTAATGAGTATTTTGAAAAGGAGTGATCCTTAGTTCCCTAGGTGGACGCCGTTTCGAGATATCGCCATAAAGGTGGACCAGGGGTGTCTCTAGTTGTACGATATGGGAATCAAATGAAAGGTGTTACTGAGCGTTTTAAGAGGGAGTGGGCATTAGGTCTATAGGTGGACGTCTTTTCGAAATGTCGCCATTAGGGTGGGCCAGGGGTGACTCTAGAATGTGTTTGTACGATATGGGTATCAAACGAAAGGTGTTACTGAGCATTTTAAGAGGGAGTGGGCATTAGGTCCATAGGTGGACGCCTTTTCGAGATATCGCCATTAGGGTGGGCCAGGGGTGACTCTGGAATGTGTTTGTACGATATGGGTATCAAATGAAAGGTGGTAATGAGTATTTTAAAAGGGAGTAATCCTTAGTTCCCTAGGTGGACCCCGTTTCGAGATATCGCCATAAAGGTGGACCAGGGGTGTCTCTAGTTGTACGATATGGGAATCAAATGAAAGGTGTTACTGAGCGTTTTAAGAGGGAGTGGGCATTAGGTTTATAGGTGGACGCCTTTTCGAAATGTCGCCATTAGGGTGGGCCAGGGGTGACTCTAGAATGTGTTTGTACGATATGGGTATCAAACGAAAGGTGTTACTGAGCATTTTAAGAGGGAGTGGGCATTAGGTCCATAGGTGGACGCCTTTTCGAGATATCGCGATTAGGGTGGGCCAGGGGTGATTCTGGAATGTGTTTGTACGATATGGGTATCAAATGAAAGGTGGTAATGAGTATTTTAAAAGGGAGTAATCCTTAGTTCTATAGGTGGACGCCTTTTCGAGATATCGCCATAAAGGTGGACCAAGGGTGACTCTAGAATGTTTGTACGATATGGGTATCAAACGAAAGGTGTTACTGAGCCTTTTAAGAGGGAGTGGGCACTAGGTCTATAGGTGGGCGCCTTTTCGAGATATCGCCATTAGGGTGGGCCAGGGTGACTCTAGAATGTGTTTGTACGATATGGGAATCAAATGAAAGGTGCTACTGAGCGTTTTAAGAGGGAGTGGGCATTAGGTCTATAGGTGGACGCCTTTTCGAAATGTCGCCATTAGGGTGGGCCAGGGGTGACTCTAGAATGTTTGTACGATATGGGTATCAAAGGAAATGTGTTACTGAGCATTTTAAGAGGGAGTGGACATTAGGTGTATAGGTGGACGCCTTTTCGAGATATCGCCATTAGGGGGGGCCAGGGGTGACTCTAGAAAGCTTTTACGATATGGGTATCAAACGAAAGGTGTTACTGAGCATTTTAAGAGGGAGTGGGCATTAGGTCTATAGGTGCACGCCTTTTCGAGATATCGCCATTAGGGTGGGCCAGGGTTGACTCTAGAATGTGTTTGTACGATATGGATATCAAATTAAAGGTATTAATGAGGGTTTTAAAAGCGAGTGGCCCTTAGATGTATATGTGAAGGCGTTCTCGCGATATCGACCAAATGTGGATCAGGTGATCCAGAAAATCATCTGTCGGGTACTGCTAATTTATTTATATATTCAATAACACTAACAGTATTCCTGCCAGGATTCCAAGGGCTGTTGATTTCGCCTTGTAGAACTTTTTCATTTTCTTCTACTTAATATGGTAGGTGTCACACCCATTTTACAAAGTTTTTTCCAAAGTTATATTTTGCGTCAATAAACCAATCCAGTTACCATGTTTCATCCCTTTTTTCGTATTTGGTATAGAATTATGGCATTTTTTTAATTTTTCGTAATTTTCGATATCGATAAAGTGGGCGTGGTTATGGTCGGATTTCGGCCATTTTTTATACCAAGATAAAGTGAGTTAAGATAAGTACGTGGGCTAAGTTTAGTAAAGATATATCGGTTTTTGCTCAAGTTATCGTGTTAACGGCCGAGCGGAAGGACAGACGGGGGACTGTGTATAAAAACTGGGCGTGGCTTCCACCGATTTCGCCCATTTTCACAGAGAACAGTTAAGGTCATAGAATCTATGCTCATACCAAATTTCAAAAGGATTGGTAAATTTTTGTTCGACTTATGGCATTAAAAGTATTCTAGACACACTAAATGAAAATGGGCGGAGCCACGCCCATTTTGAAATTTTCTTTTATTTTTGTATTTTGTTGCATCATATCATTACTGGAGTTGAATTTTGACTTAATTTACTTATATACAGTAAAGATATTAAATTTTTTGTTAAAATTTGAATTAAAAAAAATTTTTTTTTAAAAAGTGGGCGTGTTCTTCATCCAATTTTGCTAATTTTTATTTAGCACATATATAGAAATAGTAGTAACGTTCCTGCCAAATTTCATCATGATATCTTCAACGACTGCCAAATTACAGCTTGCAAAACTTTTAAATTACCTTCTTGTAAAAGTGGGCGGTGCCACGCCCATTGTCCAAAATCTTACTAATTTTCTATTCTGCGTCATAGCGTCAACCCATCTACCAAGTTTCATCGCTTTAACCGCCTTTGGCAATGAATTATCGCATTTTTTCGGTTTTTCGAAATTTTCGATATCGAAAAAGTGGGCGTGGTTATAGTCCGATATCGTTCATTTTAAATAGCGATCTGAGATGAGTGCTCAGGAACCTACATACCAAATTTCATCAAGATACCTCAAAATTTACTCAAGTTATCGTGTTAACGGACGGACGGACGGACGGACGGACATGGCTCAATCAAATTTTTTTTGGATCCTGATTATTTTGATATATGGAAGTCTATATCTATCTCGATTCCTTTATATATGTACAACCAACCGTTATCCAATCAAACTTAATATACTCTGTGAGCTCTGCTCAACTGAGTATAACAATACAAAGTTTTATTCACTTATTTATGATATTCAACGATTTGAATATCCAACTTCAAATAAATGTAGCAATAACTAAAATACACTGCCAGAACAGATAAAACGATCGATTTTATTATCAATTTAATTATTTTTCAAACCGAAAATTGAAAACAATTCACTTTACTTTTTGCCGAAAATTGGCTGAGAAAGTCGCGAACACTTTACTGCGGGCGATCGTATTTATCTCTCACTTGTGCACTTGTGTATGTGACTAATTAAAATATCGCTATTAGCACTAATAAAACAATTTCTGTTTAGTTTTTTTAATTTTTCACTTGCACATATGTAAGTATATTTTTTACACAAGAAAAACATAATTGCTCAACAAATTAATTATATTAAACACACCTGTTTTATGACTTTTTAATTGATGAATATTTTGTTTGTATCGAAATTAATTTGTTGGTCTTTCTTCTTCTTCTTCTTTGTCTTGATGTCTTCGTTTTTCTGCCTCTCTTTGCTTTAATTGTATATGTGTTTTAGTTTACTTTTCCAAAAAAAATCCCTTGCAGTTATACGGCTCGATGGACCAATGATCGGGCGGGGATCGACCCAAGAAAATGCCGGTACGAACTCACGACAGATTTGGTACAAAAGAAATAAAAACCAACGAATTAGAATGAAATTATAAAAGTGTATTTAAAAGGATAAATACATAGATATACAACGAAAGTAAGTATAGTAAGATTTGTAGGTACACGATGATGGCTGGATGCGATTCCTATGATGGGTATCAAAAGACGTATCGTTCCAGCCAATCATTAGTTACTTCTCTCCTAGTATGCAAGTGATCACCGGTGATTTTCCAATGACTGAGTTGCTTTGTAGGGAACTGGTGAATTGGGAGAACGCCAGCGATTCCCAACCATTGCAAGACTTTTGGCTTAAGCTCTATATATATATACTGTATATACCACCGATCTTTATGATTTTTCAGACAACAATATATACTACATACGTAAGCATTCGTTGAAATTTGAAGCCTCTAGCTCTTAAAATAGGGCAGTAATTACGGAAAGTTTCTTATCTGAACAATCGGTTGTGGGGATATATACTATATATACGACCGATCTCATCAATTTTTTCAGGCAACAATATGTGCAATATACGAAATTATTCGGTGAAGTTTGAAGCTTCAATCTGTTAAATTGAGTAAGATATGACAAAAATCCTCTTTTTCTGAAATATCGGTTGTATGGAGGATATATGCTATAGTGGTCCGATCCGGCCGGTTCCGACAAATGTATAATCGGACACCCAAATACACCCGCTCACCAAATTTTATCAAGATATCTCAAAAATTGAGGGACTAGTTTGCATACAAACAGACAGACGGACAGACGGACATGGCTAAATCAACTCAGCTCTTCATCCTGATTATTTCGGTATACTCAATGGTGGGTCTATCTATTTTCCTTTAAGGAATTACAATTTTGGGTTTCGTGACGAAATTAATAAAAAATAGGTAGGTACTTTGTGTGAGGATGCTTTCAGGGTTTTTGTTGTCTGCATGTAGAAACTATGACTTCGAATCATTATTTCAAAAATATATGCTGTAAACGTAACTATTTGATGAATTTGGAGTTTTTTGCCGTAAAAAAGGGACAAAAAGGACAGTTTATATGAAGTATATAATATATATACCACCTATCTCTATAATTTTTTCAGGCAACAATATATGCTATATACGTAAGCATTTGAAATTTGAAGTTTCTAGCTGTTAAAATGGGGCAGATTTTGCGTAAAGTTTCTTATCTGAATAATCGGTTGTATGAGATATATACTATGTATACAACCGATCTCTATGATTTTTTCAGACAACAATATATGCTATATACGTAAGCTTTCAGTGAAAATTGAAGCTTCTAGCTGTTAAAATGGGGCTAAAATTGCGAAAATATATATATATACTATATGTACCACCATATATATACTATATATCACCGATCTTTATGATTTTTTCAGAAAACAATATATGCTATATACGTAAGCATTCGTTAAAATTTTAAGCCTTTAGCTTTTAAAATAGGGCAGTAATTACGAAAAGCTTCTTATCTGAACAATCGTTTGTGGGGGATATATACCTACTATATATACGACCGATCTCATCAATTTTTTCAGACAACAATATGTGCAATATATCAAAGTATATGGTGAAGGTTGAAGCTTAAATCTGTTTAATTGAGGAAGATATGACAAAAATCCTCTTTTTCTAAAAAATCAGTTGTATGGAGGATATATGCTATAGTGGCCCATCCGGCCGGGTTTCTACAAATGTCTAACCGGACACCCAAATACACCCGCTCACCAAATTTTATCAAGATATCTCAAAAATTGACGGACTAGTTTGCATACAAACAGACAGACGGACATGGCTAAATCAACTCAGCTCTTCATCCTGATTATTTCGGTATACTTAATGGTGGGTCTATCTATTTTCCTTTAGGGACTTACAATTTTGGGTTTCGTGAAGAAAGGTATAAAAATAGGTAGGTACTTTGTGTGAGGGTGCAAAGTTTCAGGTTTTTTGTGGTCTGCGTGTAAAAACTATGACTACGAATCACTTATTTCAACAATATATGACGTAAACGTAACTATTTTGATGAAACCTGATGAATTTTGAAGCTTCTAGCCGTAAAAAAGGGGCAAAAATTATAGTTTATGTGGGGTATATAATATATATACCAGCAATCTCTATGATTTTTTCAGGCAACAATATATGCTATATACGTAAACATTTGGTGAAATTTGAAGCTTCTAGCTGTTAAAATGGGACAGAAATTGCACAAAGTTTCTTATCTGAACAATCGGTTGTATGAGATATATACTATATATACCACCGATCTCTATGATTTTTTCACACAACAATATATGCTATACACGTAAGCATTTGATGAAATTTGAACATATCTAAACGATTTTTAAGATAAATATAAAATAAACAAGTAAGAACGGGACTGTCTTCGGCTGTGCCAAGACTTCATACCTTTCATGAATGGGGCTTAACAATAATCTTATCCCGTTCGTATTCTCCAAATAATCGGATGTATAAGATAAGAAATATATAGATGTACATACCTAAACGATTTTAAGTGAAATATAAAGAAAAAATAGTGAAAAACAATAATCTTATCCCGTTCGTATTCTCCAAATAATCGGATGTATAAGATAAGGAATATATAGATGTACATACCTAAACGATTTTAAGTTAAATATAAAGAATAAATGGCGAAAAACCCCCTTATCTGAACGATCGGTTGTATGGGATATATATTATATATAGCTCAGATCGATATGATTTTTTCATGGAATCTTCTGTGATATATTAGAATAAATATCACCAAGTTGTACGCTTTTATTTGGAAATTGAGGGAGAAATTGCCAAAAATCTTATTATCTGAACGAGCGGTTGTATGGGATATATACTATATATAGCTCCGATCAAAGTGATTTTTTGAGAAAATCTTCTATGATATATTAAAATATATATAACCGAGTTCCACGTTTATACTTTCTAAATTAAGGGTGAAATGTCCAAAAGTCTTTCTATCTGAACGATCGGTTGTATGGGATATAACTATATATAGCTCCGATCAAAGTGATTTTTTCAGGATATCTTCTATGATATATTAGAATATATGTGACCGAGTTTCACGTTTATACTTTCTAAATTGCGGCAGGAATGGCCAAAATCGTCTTATATCAACGATCGGTTGTATGGGAGATATATGTTATAGTGGTCCGATCCTGTCTTATATAATACAAAAATACGTCCTTGTGCCAAATTTCATTGAGTTATCTCAAAATTTGAGGGACTAGTTTGCGTTCAAACAAACAGACGGACGGACAGGCGGACATAGCTATATCAACTCAGTTCGTCGCCCTGATCAATTCGGTATGCTTAATGGTGAGTCTATCTTCTATATTTCTCAACGTTACAAACATCGGTCCAAAGCTAATATACCATTTCATGTTCATGAAAGGTATAAAAAAAGTGCATGAGATATGCCGATATGGGTATCAAACGAAAGGTATTTCACTCCGCATTACAATAGGGAATTTTGAGTAGGGATGTCATTTAGGGTAGCCACCTTTTCGAAATTAAGAAAAATTGCCTGAGATATGCCGATATGGGTATCAAACGAAAGGTATTTGACTCCGCATTACAATAGGACCATTTTTGAGTAGGGTTGCTATTTAAGGTTGCCACCTATTCGAAATTAAAAAAAAATGAATGAGATATGCCGATATGGGTATCAAACGAAAGGTATTTCACTCCGCATTACAATAGGTACATTTTTGAGTAGGGTTGCCATTTAGGGTTGGGTAGTTAGGCGAAGTAGTACTCTACTTACTTATAATCTATGAAAGCTTTAAGGGAGAATATTAATGTTAAAAATCTTCGTAAAAAAATCTTACACATGATTCGACTTAATTTTCTTAATTTCACACTCGCTAATAAAATTAAAATGCAATATCAAGGCACCGTGACAAATTCTAGCAAAATATATTTAAGTGCATATTTTTGGCAAATATGAACTGAATAATTGCAATTTCTCACAGATTACTATTAGAAAGATTTCTCACCATAGCAAAAAGATACCTCACCACGGTAATTTGCTACCGTTGCCTCTATATGTTCAATTTGAAAACGACATCTACCCATTTAACTACTTACCAACAGATGGCGCTTAGGGAAGTAAGTTGACATTTAATTAAACTATCTGATAGGTGTCATAACTGAAGGTTGTCATTCGTGAAATTTACAAGTTTTTGGAATGTAATAAGATTGTGAGATTTTCATAGTGTATAACGAAAAAAATTTTTGAAATTAATAATTCTCGATTCCACTAATTATCATAACAATCCCTTATACTATAGGCTGGAAATACCCATTTCAAATTTTTCATTCCAGTTCATTTTGCGGTTAGTGTTTGATATGTTTTTATACCTTTCATGAAAATGAAATGGTATATTAATTTCGTCACGAAACCGAAATTGTAAGTCCTTAAAGGAAAATAGATAGACCCACCATTAAGTATACCGAAATAATCAGGTTGAAGAGCTGAGTTGATTTAGCCATGTCCGTCTGTCCTTCTGTTTGTTTGTATGCAAACTAGTCCCTCAATTTTTGAGATATATTGATAAAATTTGGTGAGCGGGGTATTTGGGTGTCCAATTTAACAGATTGAAGCTTAAAACGTCACCATATACTTTCGTATATTGCACATAGTGTTGCCTGGAAAAATTGATGAGATCGGTCGTATATATAGTATATATCCCCCACAACCGATTGTTCAGATAAGGAACTTTTCGTAATTACTGCCTTATTTTAAGAGCTAGAGGCTTCAAATTTCTACGAATGCTTACGTATACAGCATATATTGTTTTCTGAAAAAATCATAAAGATCGGTGGTATATATAGTATATATATGGTGGTATATATAGTATATATATATATATATTTTCGCAAATTTTAGGCCCATTTTAACAGCTAGAAGCTTCAAATTTCACCGAATACTTACGTATATAGCATATATTGTTGTCTGAATATCATAGAGATCGGTTGTATATATAGTATATATCTCATACAACCGATTGTTCAGATAAGAAACTTTTCGCAATTTCTACCCCATTTTAACAGCTATAAGCTTCAAATTTCACAGATTGCTTACGCATATAGCATATATTGTTGTCTGGAAAAATCATAGAGATCGGTTATATATATAGTATATATCTCATACAACCGATTGTTCAGATAAGAAACTTTTCGCAATTTCTACCCCATTTTACCAGCTATAAGCTTCAAATTTCACCGATTGCTTACATATATAGCATATATTGTTGTCTGAAAAAATCATAGAGATATATTGTTGTCTAAAAAAATCATAGAGATCGGTTGTATATATAGTATATATCTCATACAACCGATTGTTCAGATAAGAAGCTTTTCGCAATTTCTACCCCATTTTAACAGCTATAAGCTTCAAATTTCACCGATTGCTTACGTATATAGCATATATTGTTGTCTGAAAAAATCATAGAGATCGGTTATATATATAGTATATATCTCATACAACCGATTGTTCAGATAAGAAACTTTTCGCAATTTCTACCCCATTTTAACAGCTATAAGCTTCAAATTTCACCGATTGCTTACGTATATAGCATATATTGTTGTCTGAAAAAATCATAGAGATCGGTTGAATATATAGTATATATCTCATACAACCGATTGTTCAGATAAGAAACTTTTCGCAATTTCTACCCCATTTTAACAGCTATAAGCTTCAAATTTCACCGATTGCTTACGTATATAGCATATATTGTTGTCTGAAAAAATCATAGAGATCGGTTGAATATATAGTATATATCTCATACAACCGGATGTTCAGATAAGAAACTTTTCGCAATTTCTACTCCATTTTAACAGCTATAAGCTTCAAATTTCACCGATTGCTTAGGTATATAGTATGTATTGTTGTGTCAAAAAATCATAGAGATCGGTGATATATATAATATATATATGATGGTATATATAGTATATATATATATAGTATATATATATATATAGTATATATATATTTTTTTTGCGATTTCGGCCCCATTTTAACAGCTAGAAGCTTCAAATTTCACAAAATGCTTACGTTTATAGCATATATTGATGTCTGAAAAAATCATTGAGATCGGTGGTATACATAGTATATATATCATACAACCGATTGTTCAGATAGGAAACTTTGCGCAATTTCTGCCCCGTTTTAACAGCTAGAAGCTTCAAATTTCAAAAAATGCTTACGAATATAGCATATATTGTTGTCTGAAAAAATCGTAGAGATCGGTAGTATATATATTATATACTTCATATAAACTCTCATTTTTGCCCCTTTTTTACGGCTAGAAGCTTCAAAATTCATCAAATTTCATCAAATAGTTACGTTTACGTCATATATTTTTGAAATAAGTGATTCGTAGTCATAGTTTTTACATGCAGACCACAAAAAACGTGAAGCTTTGCATCCTCACACAAAGAACCTACCTATTTTTATACCTTTCATGAAAATTAAATGGTATATTAATTTCGTCACGAAACCGAAAATTGTAAGTCTTTAAAGGAAAATAGATAGACCCACCATTAAGTATACTGAAATAATCAGGTTGAAGAGCTGAGTTGATTTAGCCAAGTCCGTCTGTCGGTCTGTCTGTTTGTATGCAAACTAGTCCCTCAATTTTTGAGATATCTTGATAAAATTAGGTGAGCAGGTGTATCTGGGTGTCCGATTAGACGTTTGTCGGAACCGACCGGATCGGACCACTATAGCATATATCCTCCATACAACCGATTTTTCAGAAAAAGAGGATTTTTGTAATATCTTACCCAATTTAACAGATTGAAGCTTCAAACTTCACCATATACTTTCGTATATTGCACATATTGTTGCCTGAAAAAATTGATGAGATCGGTCGTATATATAGTATATATCCCCCACAACCGATTGTTCGTAATTACTGCCCTACTTTAAAAGCTAGAGGCTTCAAATTTCAACGAATGCTTACGTATATAGCATATATTGTTGTCTGAAAAAATCATAAAGATCGGTGGTATATATAGTATATATATGGTGGTATATATAGTATATATATATAGTCTATATATATATATATATATTCGCAAATTTTAGCCCCATTTTAACAGCTAGAAGCTTAAAATTTCACCGAATACTTACGTATATAGCATATATTGTTGTCTGAAAAAATCATAGAGATCGGTTGTATATATAGTATATATCTCATACAACCGATTGTTCAGATAAGAAACTTTTCGCAATTTCTACCCCATTTTAACAGCTATAAGCTTTAAATTTCACCGATTGCTTACGTATATAGCATATATTGTTGTCTGAAAAAATCAAAGAGATCGGTTGTATATATAGTATATATCTTATACAACCGATTGTTCAGATAAGAAACTTTTCGCAATTTCTACCCCATTTTAACAGCTATAAGCTTGAAATTTCACCTATTGCTTACGTATATAGCATAAATTGTTGTCTGAAAAAATCATAGAGATCGGTTGTATATATAGTATATATCTCATACAACCGATTGTTCAGATAAGAAACTTTTCGCAATTTCTACCCCATTTTAACAGCTATAAGCTTCAAATTTCACCGATTGCTTACGTATATAGCATATATTGTTGTCTGAAAAAATTATAGAGATCGGTTGTATATATAGTATATATCTCATACAACCGATTGTTCAGATAAGAAACTTTTCGCAATTTCTACCCCATTTTAACAGCTATGAGCTTCAAATTTCACCGATTGCTTACGTATATAGTATGTATTGTTGTGTCAAAAAATCATAGAGATCGGTGATATATATAATATATATATGATGGTATATATAGTATATATATATAGTATGTATATTTTTTTTTGCGGTTTCGCCCCCATTTTAACAGCTAGAAGCTTCAAATTTCACCAAATGCTTACGTGTATAGCATATATTGATGTCTGAAAAAATCATTGAGATCGGTGGTATACATAGTATATATCTCATACAACCGATTGTTCAGATAAGAAACTTTTCGCAATTTCTACCCCATTTTAACAGCTATAAGCTTCAAATTTCACCGATTCCTTACGTATATAGCATATATTGTTGTCTGAAAAAATCAAAGAGATCGGTTGTATATATAGTATATATCTTATACAACCGATTGTTCAGATAAGAAACTTTTCGCAATTTCTACCCCATTTTAACAGCTATAAGCTTCAAATTTCACCTATTGCTTACGTATATAGCATAAATTGTTGTCTGAAAAAATCATAGTGATCGGTTGTATATATAGTATATATCTCATACAACCGATTGTTCAGATAAGAAACTTTTCGCAATTTCTACCCCATTTTAACAGCTATAAGCTTCAAATTTCACCGATTGCTTACGTATATAGCATATATTGTTGTCTGAAAAAATTATAGAGATCGGTTGTATATATAGTATATATCTCATACAACCGATTGTTCAGATAAGAAACTTTTCGCAATTTCTACCCCATTTTAACAGCTATAAGCTTCAAATTTCACCGATTGCTTACGTGTATAGTATGTATTGTTGTGTCAAAAAATCATAGAGATCGGTGATATATATAATATATATATGATGGTATATATAGTATATATATATAGTATGTATATTTTTTTTTGCGGTTTCGCCCCCATTTTAACAGCTAGAAGCTTCAAATTTCACCAAATGCTTACGTGTATAGCATATATTGATGTCTGAAAAAATCATTGAGATCGGTGGTATACATAGTATATATCTCATACAACCGATTGTTCAGATAAGAAACTTTGCGCAATTTCTGCCCCGTCTTAACAGCTAAAAGCTTCAAATTTCACAAAATGCTTACGTATATAGCATATATTGTTGTCTGAAAAAATCATAGAGATCGGTGGTATATATTATATACTTCATATAAACTGTCATTTTTTACGGCTAGAAGCTTCAAAATTCATCAAATTTCATCAAATAGTTACGTTTACGTCATATATTTTTGAAATACGTGATTCGTAGTCATAGTTTTTACATGCAGACCACAAAAAACGTGAAGCTTTGAATCCTCACACAAAGAACCTACCTATTTTTTATTTTATATTTATCTTAAAAATCGTTTAGGTATGTAGGTCTGTTCACTATATATTTATTATCTTATACATCCGATTATTCGGAGATTACGAACGGGATAAGATTATTGTTCAGCTCCATTCACGAAAGGTATGAAGTCTTCGGCACAGCCGAAGACAGTCCCGTCCTTACTTGTTTATTTTATATTTATCTTAAAAATCGTTTAGGTATGTAGATCTGTTCACTATATATTTCTTATCTTATACATCCGATTATTCGAAGATTACGAACGGGATAAGATTATTGTTCAGCCCCATTCATGAAACGTATGAAGTCTTCGGCACAGCCGAAGACAGTCCCGTCCTTACTTGTTTAAATCTATTTTTAAGGAAATCAAATAGTGGTATGTAAAAATATATAATATATGTACATATGAAAAAAGTAGAGTTTGATTAATGATGACATGTAGAACAAAGTATGTTATGCGGCATACTCGAAGATTGCCGAGCAAAGCTCGGTCTAACAGATATTTATTATTTATGTCAGAATTAGTATAAGTAGATGTAAGATTTTAAATAGAAAACAGAGTTAAATTTTATTTGAATGTAGAAACATCGTTCATTTCCTTAACTCAGAAAGTTCTTGTTTTATTATTGCGAGTTTTAAATAAATATTATTAGAAAAATTCCGAAAGTTAAATGTTTTATTCCATTTGATTTGTCTCCCCACCCAAACACCAAAAACTACGGGACTCTGAGAAAAGTAAAAAAAAAAAACCTCTTATTGACGCTGGATATTCCTGTAACAAAAAAAGCGATGGAACAACGGATTTGCAACAAATGCCGACTTAAGCTATCTAAAATCAACAAACATAATCAGTTTTGTATATACTTGCACATATAATAATTGAATATCCAAATTCTTCAAATATTAGGTACTTATCACACATTTATTCGTTTTTCCAGATGAAAGAATCAGATGATATTAATTTCAGCGAAGTACTCACTGAAACTGATAGCGACGTGAATTACGCTCCGAAATGTTCTACATCGGTATCATTGGAGAAAGACAGAGAAGCAATGTTCGGGGCAACTAGTTTAATCAGCAAAGGCTTAGAAATAATCGGAGTTTCACCAATTCAAAAAAAAAAGGTACATCAAAACTATTCAACTGAAAAAATGCAGAATGTTTCTGAAGCAATTTCAGGAAAAATTTTTGGCATACCCAGTGATTACAAAGTTTTCTTCGATGAAAATGATGGAAACGAAATATTACAAACTCTTAAACACGCATTCGCTTCAACATCATTCAACATCATTTCTCTGCTACAGTTCATATGTTAATTGTTGCTAAGAAAATTGCTGAGGAAAAAGGAATTCTGGAAGAAGCAAGTCCCAAGAGTCATCCGTCATTAGAAAGCGAAGTTATTGATTTAATAACATAATTTTATGAACTCGATGAATATAGCCGTGTAAAGCCCGGAAAAAAATTTTGTCTTCGTAAAAATTAATAGCGAACGTATTCACGTGCAAAAGAGGATACTGTTGATAAACTTACGCGAACTTCATCAAATTTTTAAGGAAAATCACCCCAAGGTTAAGTGTAGTTTTTCAAAATTTGCAACTTTAAGGCCAAAACATTGTGTTCTAGCAGGTTCAAGTGGTACTTATTCAGTATGTGTTTGCACTATAGATGAGAACGTCAAATTATTAGTCGAAGGACAACAACAACAACAATGACCTAACATCAAAAAATTAGTGTTGCATTCATGCATAGTTAAAAGCCAAAACAAGTTTATAAGCAGCAAAAAATAATCTTTACCAGAAAATTAATACATCGCTGCTGCTCAAGGAATTCATTGGAATAACAATCAGGCACCAATTCATCCATTTGCCATTTATTACAGGCACGAAAGCGGCGAAATTCGTATGAAAAGCTTTGTTGTCATTTCGGACTGTTTACATCGCAACACAATTGCCGTGCATTTATTTCAAAAATACCTAGTGGAATATGTATGTTAAAAATAACTTTGAAAATATAAAATAATAATATTACATATTTTTCTGATGCGGCAAGTGCACAGTATAAAAACAAAAAGATTTTGGTTAATCTTATCCACCTTAAAAAAGAGTTCGGTTTGAATGTGGATTGGCACTTTTTTTCCAACTTGACATGGCAAAAATGCATGCGATGGTTTAGGTGGGACCTTGAAAATATTGGCTGCCAGAGCAAGTCTACAGAGAGCGAATAATCCAATTCAAACGCCAAAAGGATTATTTGATTGGGCAATAGCGGCTAC